>NW_022985171.1:1580402-1626900 GCF_010093535.1 Lindgomyces ingoldianus
TTTAAGGCCTACTAAGAGGGCAGCGCAGACATAATTTAAGGATACTAATCCTAAAGAGTTTACATACACCTACGCTAGAGATACAAGAAGACTAACTTAAAAGCTAAGAAGTATTAAGAGTTAAGGCAGCTGCATTACTAGCTATAGTTAATTTAAACTAGAACAGATATCTGCTAAGAGAATTATTTATCCTTAACTTAGGCTTAACATGCTACATTATAAATAATTCTAATTAGATCTATAACTATTGTTTACTAACACTAGAAGACTTTATCTAGTCTAGAAACTCTTACATATAGATTTAAAGCTATAGATTAATTACACTAAGCCTAAAGAGTAAGCATAGAACACACAGTTAAGCATACAGTCTTGTACTACATAACGCTGCACTGTGCCTAGACCTGCTGTGCAACCTAGTCTTGTTCTGCCTACTGCAACAGAAAGGAATCTAGTGGGACACATAAGCAGAGCTAACTGCTTTAAAGGCCTTAGACAGGACAATAATTAGAGATTTTATAGAGATCTATTGCTAATAGGTGTTAGAGTACTATCTACTATAGAAGGGCTTATATTATACACACATAATTAACACAAGAACTAAACATAGTCTATAAAAGGCATTAGTAGAGCTATAGCATAAGTGTCTAGGACACCTTAGACTAGCTACACTTTAACACCTTGTATAGTAAGCTAAGGGGGTGTAAATTAAAGGAATTATAATAGTCTAATGTAACTTATGTAGCAGAGCTAAGATACAACAATAAATTAGCTATACACTATAAATTAGCAACAGTAGACTTAGTAAAAGACTATTAATTAATTTCTATGCATACAAAGCATAGAGCATTATAAAAGAGTAAAGTTAAATGCTAATTACTAATAAGTATTCTAGCCTCTAGTAGGACCTCTACTTTAAAATAATAAGCCTACTAAATTAATTATTAAAGCTCTTATAATCTTTATTCTTTTTTTAAAGAACTATTATAAGATTACTATAAAAGTTATTAAAGCTAACAATAAGATTATAATAGTAAAACTAGAGGTAAAATGCTAGCTAGCATTACATAGAATAACTATTAAGCCTTTAGCACTAGATACACAAGCCTAGAACAGAGGAGCTAAACGCTTAAAAGGTGTAAATAAAAAGAAGTTATAGGCTATGCAACTAGATACTAACCTACTATAGAATGTATAGCCATACATTACTAGAGCTAGCGTATACCTATATAATTAGACGCTAAACTATGCTAATAACTAGAAGACACTATATAAGATCTTCTTTACATAAGTAGCTCTAAATAATAAAGTTATTACATTAATTTAAAAGCTAAGCTTTACACATTTAAAAGCTTATAGCTATAAAGCATTTATAATAACTAATAACACACATTAGAATAAATCTAAGCTATAGAGGCTAAACTTAAAGGCATAGATTAGATATCTAGTTAGGTACTAATTATTAAACATCTACTGCGTATAAATACTACTGCTAGTAAAAGTAATTTATATATATAATGTTATTTTTAATAAATACTTAATCTTTAGCAGTAAGCCTAAAGACCTAATAAATAACTTTATGCACAACACTATAAAAAAAATTACTATATATATTAGAATAATTAAGCTTTTAACACCTAGTTATTAGCTAGAGATAGAGTTATTTTATAAAAATAACACTATAGACAATATATTAAATTTTAATAAAGTAGACCTACTAGGCTACTATTAAGAAAGAAAGATTAGAGATAACTATTTATCTTCTCTAAATACTCTACTACCTATAGCATTACTTATGCAGTTAATAGCTAGAGTAGCACTAAAGCTAAGCTAAATAAGGTTATTAAAGACTATACTATAAGCTATAGCCTTTATAGCTAGCATAAAATTTAAAAGTGTAAAAAAGCATAGCAGCAAAACACTAAATAAAGTAGCATTAATAAAAATACTATTTAAAAGGAAAACACTTTATAAAAGCTAGCTGCTACTTTTACTATTAACCTAAAAGTAACTAAAGAAGCACTCTTTATATAAAATATTTAAGGTAGCAGAAAGAACACACCTAGATAGTTATTAGATAATAAAATTCTAGATAAAAGTCTAGATAAAGCTAATTAAGGCAGCTAGACAGCAGATTCTAGATTATATGTAGGTGTACACCTACAAGCTTAACAAGCACTACAGATTATAAAGATGTAAGGCGTAACTAGTAGTCTACAGTAATTAATAAAAAAACATTACTACATAAAACACCTATACTGCTACTCTAGCAGAACGCTTATTTTAAATGCTAATAGTAATATCTGCACGCTTTAACTTAAAGCTTAAATAATATAATATAACTAACGCGTTTATACATGCAGTAATTAACCGCAATATCTATATGCAGATGCTAAGAGGCTATTAGAAACTAGGTATATTACTAAAGCTTTAAAAAGCACTATATAGCTTATAAATTTTTTCTCTACTCTAGTAACACTATTTTATAATAACTTTTAAAGGCTTTAGGTTTTTAGCTGTTCTATATAAACTTTACTACATAACTAAAGCTAAAATATTTGTCTTTTTCTATGTAGACAACCTTATTATTGTGTACAGAAAAGGCTCTAAAGCAGATGCACAGCATGTAGTAGACTAGTTATAAGAGAAGTATACTCTAATAAAAGGCAAGGACCTATAATAGTTCTTAAGAGTTAAGATTATTAGAGATTAATAGTAATAAATAATTTAGCTATTATAAGCCTTATATATTAATAAGATAGCTAGGCTAGCTAATAGAAAAGACCTGTAGCACGCTACACCTATAAGTAGAATTAAACTTATGCCGCAATCTAGTTTTATAACCCTATTAGAAGTAAATTAATATTAGCAGAAGATTAGATCTCTGCTCTTTGCAGCAGTTACTATAAGACTAGACATTGCCTTTACTACATCACGCCTTGCACAGTTTCTTACAAATCCTGCATCTAACTATTAGGATGCAGCTAATTAAGTTATCCTGTACCTACATGCGACACAGACGTACGCACTCTAATTAGGAGGAGAAGACTACCTTATAGTAGTAAGCAATATGTTATTTATAGATAATACACTAAATAAAAAGAGCTTTTAGGGCTATATTATTTAACTATTTAGCAGATAGATTGCATAGTAAGTAAATAAATAAGATATAGTTATAACATTAATAACAAAAGCAGAATTACTTACACTGTTCTAAGTTGCTAAGGAAGCTATGTTTATAAGAATGCTTCTTAATAAACTATAAGTTAAGCTGCCTAATTTAACTATTATAATCTAGTGCAATAATAAGCAGATAATCTAACTAGTAAATAAAGAGATATCTTAACTTTAAACTAAGCTCTAACATGTTAACATCTATAACTACTAGCTCTAACAGGAAGTCTCTTAACAAATAATTAAGGTTGTCTATGTCCCCTCTAGCAAGATGCTTGTAGACAGACTTACTAAAGCGCTTCTAGTTAGCAAATAGCTAAGCTTTCTTTAGCAAATTTAGCTAGTTAATGTTAGGGAGAGGATAGTTAGTTAGGAAGCGGATATAGAAGAGATTAAAGTAAGAATAGAAGCCCTAGAAGCATACTAAGGTTGCGCAATTAGGAACCAGCTTAAAGCATGTCCAAGCTGAGGGGGTGTGTCAGATTTGCGCACCTACTGTCAAGACAGGAGGAACGCTTGACAAAAGCTGCTACATAGTACAAGCAATAAGCTTAAACAGTATGTTGCTGCAAATTGCAGCATTTTGCAGCATGTTGCAGCAAATTGCAGCATTTTGCAGGCTGGTCGCGCATAGGGCAAGTGCGCGAGGGACTCGGATCGGCAAAACAAAAAGCCGAGCAACACAAGTAGAGCAGAAAAAGGATTAATAAATAAACATAATTAATACAATCAATTAATCATCCCATACATCATATCCAAACCCATCATTCATCTCAGGAAGCCCAGAAACAGTGCTTTAATCTGACAATCTTATTCTCTTTAAAATTACTTTTAATTTTCTTACTATTCTAGCTAACTACTAGTTATAAGTGTAAGAAGTGTTTTAGCGCAGCTAGTTATATAGTAACTAATAATTAAGGCTATTTAACTCTAAAAAAAAACTAGCTATAGTATAAGGTAGTAAGAAGCAAGCTTTTAGACCTCTTTACTCTTATTACTAGAAAGAATTAGTTATTTTATAGTTAATTAGACCTTAATTTTATGTCTTTAGAGACTTATAATCTTAGCTGTTTTAACTAGAGTACAGTGTACTTTAATTAAATTATACTACTTGTACAGATCACGTGAGCTGTAACAATTATAATACGTACACCTACCTCTCCTCCTCCCTGTCGTACGAACGTACCCAAAATCTCACCTGTACAGGCCTCAAAATCGCCCAATCGTACAGTACTACGCCTCGTTGGAAGCCCTGTTAGCAACGCCCCGAATGCTGCCGAACCTCGGATCTCCGAGAGTGAGGTTCCAGCTTGTACCATCGCTGTTAACATTCCATGTCGAATTCTTAGCTTTCCTTCTGCATTAATAACAACTGGAACGGTTTCCCTTGGAAACTGTATAAGGAGTCAGTAATTAGAAGACTTTCCTTACGTTCTTGACTAAGTACTTACTGAACCAACAACAAGTCAACCCACGCCATGTCGGCATCCGTTGTGTCATGAATGGTGAGATGGAATCTACGAAATAGATTGGCTATAATGATGTACATTTCGCACCACGCTAGGCTGAAGAGGTTTGAAGTTAGCTATTTTAGGTTCTCTGCTTCCAGGAGACACTTACTGCTTGCCTAGGCATTGTCGCGTCCCATTGTAAAATGTTGCCATGTGCTTATCTAGCTTGGTGGAGTCGGGTTGGAGCCATCGGTCAGGATTAAAGTGCGTGGGGTTGGACCATATGTCGGGATGGCGATTGAGGAGATGAATAGAGAAGTTGAGCGCGGTCTGTATAGTTTAGTATGCATAAGTTTAGGTTTTGAGAAGGAATTTCAGCTTACTCCAGCGGGGACGTGATGTTCGTACATTTTATAGCCATCGTGAGGTACAACTCGTGGTAAGCGGCCAGGCAAGGGATTGCTGATCCTCAGAATTTCCTTTATTACAGCATTCTATGAATATGGTGGTCAGCCAAGTGAATATGATACATGATCTAGGCTCTTTACTAAAAATGAAAGATCCTTTGTGTTTTCGTAGTTAATTGCGTCAGTATCTTCGATATTTGGGAATGCTTTCGTCAATTCGTCCTCGAGCCGTCCAAGGACTTCCGGATGGCGGCAAATTTGGTATATGCCAATTATAAGCGCATCTGAAGTAGTGTCATTCCCAGCAGAAAGGAGCATGATGATCTCTTCGCTTAATTGATCCGAGGTTGGGACTATATGTCCTTTCGCGGCCGCTGGATCAATAACCATGTCAATCACCACGGACATTGTGTCTTCAGGGAATGACTCAGGGCTACTGTTATTTCGACGCTCAAGGTAGCTATCCACAAGATCCATACATTTCTATGTCGCGGTATCAGCCTAATCCTCCCCAGCAACATCGCATACACTAACCTCTTTGAATATCATGATTGGGATTGGGAATATCTTCTTTGATATCCAAACTGGAATAGAGAGCGAGAATTTGGTAAGGGTAGGGAACGCTGTAGCAGTCCAACCCATCTCAAATGCTTCACGAATGTACCGTACAAAGTCATTCCGAAAATCTTTTTCGTCGAGGCATCCAACTTCCTGACCGAACAGGATCTTCGATATTACATCCATTGTGAATGCTTTGGAGGCTGCATTGAAATTGACAGGCGTTGAAGATGTCGCGAATACTTTAAAACGCGACATAAGCTTGTCAGCTTGTTTCTTCACGAAAGGAGCCAGTTCCTGAACACGATTTGGCGAAAATGCTGGTGTGAGTACTTGACGTCTGATTCGGTGGGCAACTGGGTCTGTCTCTCCAATAGAAGTGCCTGGAAATGTGATAAAGTTGTAGAATTTTGCATCTTTGAGAAACCTGGACCCAACTCTTGTGACATCTTGGAAGATTTCGGGATCGTTGACATGCAGGTCTTCAGGTCCTATACGGATAACAGGTCCATGCCTTTGATGTTGTCGTTCAATTTCGAAAAGAAGTTCACCGGTTCGATGGAAATTCCAGTACCATTCGTACCAAGCAGAGGATGCAGCGGCGATCTTTGAGCCTGGGTATCGAGAAAGTGGGTGAAAATAGATGCGATAAATTGCTCGGACAGTCCAGTATGCTAGATAAAGACCAACAACCATCAATAAAGTCTTGACTGCACTCATTTCTACGGTGTTTTGAGGTGAATCGGATTTTACACTACAAAGCTGAACGGAGATCCTAACGTGAAGTGGTTTGTTCTTACACGTGTACGGGGTTGGTTCGGCGTAAAGGTCCAGCTCTCGGCCCCCAAACAATAAAGCGGTATTTGCAAGGATTGATCCAGCTAATGTCAAGTTATTTCGAAGTGGCTGCGTCCCGGGTCGAAGCTCGGGCTCCAATGCATATGCGCTGAACTTTTGACGACGGTCCGCCCCGGCTTGGCAAGGGCCTTTTGACCGGCGTTACCTTACGATGAACCCTGCCTCATACCCAGCACAGGAATACTTTCCAACCCTGAGATCGACCCCTGTGTTCAGGATTGAAATCATTAGATTCTCATGATCTCCGAGAAGGAAAGGGGCTAACACATTCCGGTCCCCGCTCCATGAGATGTGACACCCGCATGGAGGAGCATAGAAGCTGATCCTGACAGGCAAATATGATATCAAAGCCTCCGAGAGTGTTATATAGAAGTGTTGGCGACGACAACGGGGGTTGGTGAAGAAATATCGAAATCACATGCTAATACTTTCTTCACAATGCGCAATATTTTCTTTTTCCCCGCTTTTCTGCTAATTGTGGCCACCGTCCCCATTCGATCTTTACTCACGGCACAGCAGGCTTGCCAGAACGCATGTTCGCTTCTGGAAAGATACCAGAGTAACGCCACATTATTCGCAAGTGATGGTGATGCTTACACAACGCAGCAAGAGGCTCACTGGAAAGTCAGTCCATAATCTTTTAGTGGAGCCTGCTAATATGAGATCAGGTCACAGACAGCATGGAAGACGCCGACATGCATATATTCACCACAGAGCATCGACGATGTCGTACATGCTATAAAAATTCTTCAGTCAACCAAGTCGAAATTCGCAGTGCGAGGTGGCGGACACTCACCCCTGTCAGCGTGGGCAAACATCGACAATGGGGTCCTCATCTCCATGAGAGCTATCTCCGACAAGGTCTATGACCCTGCTACCGAGACAGTGCGTGTAGGGTTTGGCTGCACCTGGATGGAGGTCTATCAATTTGTCGAGCTTCATTCGCGTCTTGTGGTTGGCGGTCGGGCTTCTACCGTAGGAATGGGCATGATCATGGGTGGTATGTACTGCCATTTTCATTTGAAAGGCGAAACGCGACCAAAGCACTGACCTCGTACCTATCACAGGCGGGCTATCCCATCTTTCGAATGCCTACGGATTTGCTTCGGACAATGTAGTTTCATACGAACTGGTATTAGCAAACGCTACTATCGTTATGGCTTCGGCAGACTCGCATCAAGATCTATTCTATGCACTCAAGGCTGGGGCAAATAACTACGGTTAGTGTGATCCCCAGCTTCATAATAAACCCAGCCCATCAAAAAGCTCAACTTCCATTTCTAACATGAAAGATTTGACTAGGTATCACGACTCATGTGACATTGAGGACCTATCCCCTTAGCAAGGCTTGGGGAGGAACCCTAGTTTATACCAACGAGTATCGTGATCAACTCATGGAAGCCTTGACGATCTACCAGCATTCCGGACAACTCGATACAAAATCAGCTCTTCTCGCTTATCTTGGGATTAATAATAATACGGCGTATGTGAGTTTAGTCTACTTGGACGCGGTACGACGCCCCCAGGCCTTCAAGCCATTTTACGACATACCAAGCGTAGTTGATACTACTCGTTTTTACGATAAATTCGGTGACATATTAGCAGAACAAGTTGATCGAGTTGTTCCAAGGTTCGTTTTATATCTCGCTTCTCTTCTCCTTCTTTTCTTGGCTCTTTGGGGCGCTGATCTTCTACCCTCCAGGTGGACCTTCGGTGCCACAACTTTCTTCCTTGACAATGAAACCTACGTAGATGCTGCTAGAATATCCCAAATTGCGGCAGAGAGACTTTCAACAGTCAATGGAGGTACCATGGTTCTGATGCCTCAGCCGATATCGAAGTCAATGATCAAGGCCTCCCGAGAAAGGGGTGAGAATCCTATGATCCCGCAGGATCGTGAACAAATGTGTAAGTGTTGCTCGCACCACTCTCATGTCACGATTCTAATCTACTTTACAGGGTTCTGCATTAACATAGGGTGGAATTTCAAATCTGACGACGAAGCCGTCGGTAGCATACTAATGGACACTCTTGACCAGATCGATGGTATTACTAAAGAAAGAAATCTCTATGATCCTTTTATATTCTTAAACGACGCTTACCATTCTCAAAATGTTTTTAGAAGCTATGGGGTGGAGACTCTTAACAAAATGCAGGCTATTGGGAAAAGATACGATCCCGAGCAGATGTTCCAGCACCAAGTTCCCGGGGGCTTTAAGCTGTATTCCGCGAATCGAAGGACACCATGATCAGGTTATTGTTCTAGACGGTGTTACTGAAGTAGCCCACATTAATAGTAAAATAGATTAATGGAGCTAGTCCATGAGCCGCTCCCTATGTTGGAAGAATTCGCCTTCTAAGTCCTTTGAACCAGTCTGTCGGAATTATTGTCAGCTAAGGTAGGCTAAACTAGAAATGAAACCCAGCAAACCATAGACAAGGGTGCCAAGGTCCACGACATCGCCTGATGGCAGTTCGCCTGCGGCACAGCCTCGACATCATCGAGCGTTGGTAGCCGGTTAAAGCTCCACACGGGCGGGTCCTCTGCTGTATTGTTTGCCTGGACTGTGCAGTTTGCCAACTAGTTTGTTGAGTTGCGTCGCACACAACTTAGCCTCGAGCTCATCGGCCGTTCTTCCAATCTTTAAAACTTCCTACGACCCAAACGCCTAGCATCTACGTTCGAACCACATCCACGTCAAGTCATGGGTGGCCAACTCGGATTTATCGTCAATCAGATCACCTTCAAGCCGAAACCTCTTCCCGCTGATATTCGTTTCGACAACCAGACTGCTATTGTTACTGGGTCTAATGTCGGAATAGGTTTAGAGAGCGCACGCCAGTTAACGTCTCATGGAATTTCTCATCTTATACTAGGAGTCCGAGACACTACCAAGGGCGACGCTGCACAGGCTGATATCCAAAAATCCAATCCAAAATGCAACATCAAAGTTTGGCAACTCGACCTTGAATCATTCGACAGCATCGTTTCCTTTGCTGATCGAGCTAAGTCTCTCGACCGCCTGGATATTGCGATTATGAACGCAGCGATTAAGCAGTTGAAGTTCACTACTTCACCATACGGCCACGAAAGCAACCTGCAAGTGAATCATCTCGGAACAGCTCTCCTCTCTCTCCTACTTCTCCCAACCCTTCGAAAAAGCTCAAAAAAGAACGGGATTCCATCACGGCTCACATTCTCCTCATCTGAAGTACACTTCTGGACCCCGTTCAATGAAAAGTCCGCTCCCAAAATCCTCGAGCGCATGGACCGAAAAGAGTCTTTCACAAACGGTATGGAAAGGTACTACACTTCAAAGCTTCTAAACGTATTCTGGTTCCGCGAACTGGCATCTAGGATCGACGCTGCGGAAGTCATCATTAATGGGACAAACCCGGGCTTTTGCGCCACCCAACTTCATCGTCATGATCATTCACAAGGATTCAAAATCCTCGCTAAGTTGCTCGCATGGTCGTCTGAGCAAGGTGCATACTTTCTTCTTGATGCTGCTGTGACCAAGAAAGATGAATCGCATGGGGCATATATTCAAGAGCAGAAGATCACTCCGTATGTGTTTGAAATACCCCCATTTTATTTCCCATTAACTAATATCGGGAAGACCATCGAAATTCGTGTTATCTTCTCAAGGGAAAGCAGTTCAGAAGAAACTATGGGCAGAAACAATCGAGGTCCTGAAGAAAGAGTGTCCAAATGTCATGTTCGATAACGTTACGAATTCTTAGAATCCCAGGTGGGGACATATAATACATGGGATATGTAATTGAAGACTTAACGCCTCTTTCGGTATAATGGACTCTTATCTACTAAGAATAAATTACCCACTATCACTATATCATGTCTCATCAATCACAGCTCGTTTAACACACCCTCTATGCCGTTGAGCTTTTTAGATGCAGAAATGGGTGCCTGATGCAATTCCGTAACGTTGCTTTCCTCGGACTCCGTAAGCTCCTTCCTAATATACGAAAAATATTAGATGCAAACTGTCTTACATTGCTGTTAAGTTGTAGAACCGGTCAAGGGATGTATATGTTGTAGCACCGTACCAATGCTCGAGCTGGCATCCGTGCGTGCACAGGATGCATCCCCTTGCAGACATATCAATGACAACACATGTTAATCGACGTGAAGGCCCCATTCGATGAAACAAGGATTTGTCGGATTCCGAATTGAAGGAGGGGTTATTTTTACCTGTACTGCGCCGTAGTAACAATTTTGGGTGATATGCTTGGCATGGCTTGTTTTAAACTTGTTTTAAACTTTTTTCGTTCATCCTTCCCAGCTGCCGCACGCTGTTGCTCACAACCTTGTGTCTTAACGACCAAGTAGCTTATTTTCGCTCCCAAACCGAGACTCATGACTGAGGTACATTTGGACAAAATGGCTATACCACCAAACCCCCTGGGAAGAGTAAACGTGATCATCGCGGTTGTTTTCACGGTCGTGGATCTCGTTTTCATCCTGTTGCGCATATGGGCTAGGCGGTTGAAACGGTCGTCACTTGATATAAGTGACTATCTGATCATTTTAGCGTGGGTGTGTATACGGTTTTCGTATCTACGTTTCTCGCTCATGATCTGACATAATTTCCAGCTTCTCGCATTATCCGATATGATTCGAAAGATCATCGGTACGTTTATCACATGCACCGGTCAACACCAAGCAACCTTAGGAAATCTTAGTTCAATATGCTAAACAAAGCGCAGCTGCAAGATGGGGGGTCGGAGTCCACTACCAAGATCTCGTAGCCTCAGAGCCTTCAATCATCGTCCCAGTACGCAAGGTATGAGCGCCCCAAGCCTCCCATTGCTTGCGTTAATCGCTGATGAGTTGTAGATCACATATGCTGGATTCTTCCTCTGGCTCGCAATCGTGACGCCCACAAAGCTTTCGATATTGTTTCTTTATCGCTCTCTATTCAGATGCATGAGACGATTCATAATCCTCGTCCATTTTATGATAGGTTTCTGTGTTCTGTACTTCATCGCATTCACGGCCGGAAATCTGATCCAATGTAAACCAATTGCCTATAATTGGGATAGGACAATTCCAGGCGGGAAGTGCCTCAATCCAAGTATGGGATTCCTCACTTCTGGATCCATCAACTTATTTATCGACGTTACTCTTGTCATCATGCCAGCGCCCATCGTGTGGAAAATGCAGAGCCTCTCTAAGACGAAGAAAGTCCTGGTCACGGGCATGTTTGGGCTCGGAATATTGTCAGATATCTTTTGGCTCCTTGCTGAGGATTACACTGCTAATGTATTTCAGCATCTGTCTCCTTGTGGGACTCCGCTTTAAATATGTACTCGAAACGGATCAAGCAGATTTCACTCATGATGGCGAGGTCGCAGGTATATGGGGAGAACTAGAACTCTACCTCGGTATTATTAGTGCCTGTCTTCCGCTCGTTTCCCCACCTCTACTCGTCATCCAGGAAAAGGTCCAGAGTGGGTATCATTCGTACCTAATCGGTCGTAAGCGCCTAGGCCAGACCCAGTTTGGTTTCTACTCTTCACCTAAGAATGACAGCGGGCTTCGGGAGGGTGATGAGGTTGCTCTGAAACAGTGATTACAATGGCTTGGTCTCGGCGTAGTCTGTTGGATCCAGACTGACCTGGCGTTGCCTATATCATTCCTAGATAGGAATGAGCGCAGATCCCTAATAAATGCGAGGCACCAGCACTAAAGGACTGAGCATGTTATTATACACGTGATACGTGGTCTCTTCATTATGATCTCTGTGCTCTTTGCTACCCCTCCTTTGCCTGCCCGTGCAGCTCCCAAGACTCCTGTGTGACATCCTTGATTCAATTGGATGAGTTGGATTTGTTCGAAAAAAGAGAAAGCCCAACCATGGCAATCACTACTCAGAAATCATGGCCCATGTATGTGAAAGATTATATTGTGGAACTCCCCAGACCAAAGTGGGGCAGAATTATCATTCAATTCACTGCTAGTCGGAAAGATCCGTCAGGAGTGGAAATTGAGTCGTTTCAGCCATAGTATTTCAGAGAGATGGACAATCGGACAGTGAAGACGCATACGTATAATACATAGCCTCCAAAGCCAAAAAAATAATTTAAGATAACATGAAAAAGATGAAAAACAAACCTCATCAATATTATGCATGAATTAAAAGCTGCCATACTGACTCTTTCCGGATAGCTCCACAATATGCCAAATGTATGTAGGCTTTTAGAATTGGGTTATGTGACTGTGAGAGAAGTGAGAGTGAAACTTATGCCACTAAACATCTGTAATTTTCAGCTGGTGCCTGTGCTGTGCAGCGCAGGCTCTATCGTAAGTGCCGCATGGGTGCTCATGCAGAGAAGGTCATAGAAACATAACGGAAGAGGCAAACAAGGCAGACAGACAAGGAAGTCTGTTCTCGGAGCTGGATAAATAATCCCGACCGAATAATACATTGTCCGAGAGAAGTTTAGGACGGGGCACTCGCAAGGATAAAAGCTCTCAGGCGAGTTGCAATAGACAGAGGACTTTCCAAACGCATACGAGCTTTCACACCTCGTTTCATTGGATATTTTTGATCACTCGAAGCCGCTCATGCCCAAATTTGTATCGAAGAAAACTCCGACGATATGGTATCGGCCGATTCCCATTCGAACCTGCTGAAACTGGTTTCTAAGATCAAGCACCACGCTGAAGACATAGAAAATCAATTGCGTCTCAGCGGACGACCAGAGCCAAGTTTTGAGAAGACCTCAATTGAAGTCCCAGATACTCCGGAGTACACAGCTGCTCGTGCATCGCTCAATGATGCAGCAAATGACCTTCTTCTACTCGTGAATGGGCCAAAAGCACATTTCCGGTCATTGTTCTGTTACCATCACGATTTGGCAGCATTCCAAGTAGCATTTGAGTTGGACTTCTTCAACAATGTGCCCTTTTCTGGAGTCGTCACCATCCCGCAGCTTGCTGAGGCAGTGAAGGTTGATGAGGATCGAGTCGGAAGGATCATGCGATTTCTGACCACCCATCGGGTTTTCACAGAGACCGAGCCTGGATTCTTCGGGCATAACTCGTTTTCGGTGTTGTTCGCGAAGGACTCCGAAATTTATGCTGCAGCGCACTATCAGTGAGTCTCCAACCGAAATCCCGGTGACGGACATGATGACTGAAACGTGGGGTGTACAGGTTAGATGAGTTTTTCAAAGCAGCTTCTGAAGCTAGCGAAGGGATCCGTAGCTCTCCTTACCTGTCTGACAATATGCACTCCCCGTTCCAAACGCGGTTTGGTGTACCTTTGTTCCAATACTACCAGCAGAATCCCAAATCAGTGGCTCGCTTTGGAAAAGCTTTGAAGGGAATAGCAAAGCGTCAGTTCCAAACAGCTCTATCATCTCAAGGGATGTTACTCTAATGTTTTCACATAGTTGATCGCCAAGTCCATGAGCTTAAAGGCGGGTTTCCTTGGGAGAAGTTTGAAGGAGGCAAAATCGTTGACATCGGCGGTGCAAGCGGTCATGCTAGCATCTGGCTCGCCCGAGTAAGTTTTCTATAATGTCTGATTCGTCAAATATCTCAACTAAAATTGGCTGGTGTAGCTGTATCCGCAATTGGAATTTATTGTACAAGATGGGTCCGAGGATCTGCTGGCCCAGGGGAAGGGACAGAATCTGAGTGATATCGGGAGTAGAGTCACGTTCATGAAGCATGACTTCTTCCAGACCCAGCCCCAGTTGAACGCCGGCGCATATTTCATCAGGCAGGTACTGCACAACTGGAATGACGATGACTGCGTCCGTATCTTGAAGGCGGTTGTCCCCGCGCTTGAGAAGTGCAACCCAAATACGCCCCTACTGATCAATGAGACCATCTTGCCTGAGCCTGGAACCCTGAGTCGATATGAAGAGCATTCTCTTAGGCAAGTCGACATGCTTGTTATGGTAGCACTGGGGGCCAAACAACGGACCCAGGCCGAATTCCAGGATCTTCTGCACCAGGCTGATCCGTGCCTAGAGATTGTGCGGGTTTATGGAACAGGTAGTATGGGGTTGCTGGAAGTGCAAATGATAAAGGACTCGGACGCCACAAAGGGGGGTTGAGTAGCAGTATGAATGGCTGGAAACATCGAGCTCGCATGGGTAAGGAATGTCTTAGTTCTAATAAAAACTCTTCCATTTGCTTTTCCCGGTGGATTGGTGATGCAGTCTTGGTGAGGGATGTGAGCCGGTGCTGCCAACCTCGGGACGAATGTAGTGGGATACGGATGGATTCACTTTGTCATCCGCATTTACCTAAACTGTCGCTGGAGTGTTCACACTTAAGGTTCCACCACCTCCTTGCTCTTCCGCCCTCGTCCTTCATTTGCCTTTCTCGTGCCACATCCATACGTTGTATGCCTGACTGCTCCTAACAATGATACTCTTTGGCGGCGCCATCAAAAATCCTTCATGTACGACGCCCCAATGCCTAGATTAATACGTGCAGCCTAGCTGTTAATACATTGGAAGAATCATCACAAGGGTCTGCTCGTCCCTTGTTTGGACCCTACGGATAATAACTGGCTTTTGATTCGTGCACCTTTTACGGATTCGCATTTTGCCTCTTTTCATAGAACGGCGTACCAGGCATAACTGTGACGCACGGACCCCTTTTCCGGATCCTCCCGTCCCAAGAGCAAGAGCTGTATCTGTCGCCCCGTACCCATGATTGCCTACTGATTTTAATGGCGGTAATCAGGGTGAGCGTTTTGTGTATGATTACTCTACATCCTGCCTCCCAAACCCTCAGCAGAGTTATCTCGTGTTTTCAATCCCTTCGTATATCGTCAATTTTCCTCATGAATATGTCCAATCATGTTGAAGCTCCTGCGCCTGAAAATGAATACGGGCCCTCAAATTCCGTGGCTATCGTCGGAATGGGTAAGCTTTTGCCCTCTAGTATATGAGCATTTTGGTCTCGAAACTCACTTGATTCAGGATGTCGGTGGCCTGGTGGTGTATCCACTCCAACCCAACTGTGGGATATGCTAGCAGAAGAGAGATCTGGATACCAGGAGTTCAATGATCAAAGGATGCACCTTCCTGGGTTCTACCACCCAAATCCCCAACGCCCGGGTAGTGTACCTACTCGAGGTGCATATCTCCTTCAAGAGGATCCGAAACTGTTTGACTACGCATTATTTAGTGTAACTCCCACGGAGACGCTCACTTTGGACCCATCACACAGAAAATTGTTGGAAGTAGTCTTTGAGGCTTTCGAAAATGCTGGAGAACCCTGGGAGAAGTTCTCCGGCTCCCGAACGGGTGTGTTTGTTGGGAACTTTACAGCTGACCACAACCTCATGCAAAGCCGCGATTCCGACAACCCGCTACAATACGCCATAACTGGGGGTAGTAATAGTATTCTGAGTAATCGCATCAACTATTTATTCAACTTGCGTGGCCCGAGGTACCTCATACTCGATTCACCAATGCGTAGTGTGGCTGACGGGTTGAGTCTAGTCTAACGCTCGATACTGCCTGTTCTTCTTCACTATACGCCCTTCATTTCGCTGTTAATGCGATTAAGAATGGAGACTGCGATTCTGCAATTGTTGGAGCTGGCAATATCATTTTGGGACCTGATTTACACCTCCTGCTTTCGAAATTGGGTGCTCTATCGCCGACTTCAACTTGCCATACATTTGATTCGACCGCAGATGGTTATGCCCGAGGCGAAGGGTTTGCCGCGTTCTATTTAAAGAAAACATCAGATGCCGTGGCAGGCTCATATCCAATTCGGGCAGTGATACGGGGTACTGCAGTGAATTCGTAGGTAACCCAACGCCTTCCTCGAAGTATGCTAAGTATTGGGTTCAGAAATGGTCGCACTGCTGGAATCACTCACCCTAGTACCGAGAGCCAAGAGGCAGTGATCCGTGAAGCATACGCAAATGCCAATCTGGAGCCTAGAATGACTGGTTACTTCGAAGCGCATGGGTAAGGCAGTGATATCTCACGTAATATGTGGTACTAATTTAACCCACAGAACCGGAACCCAGGTTGGTGATCCGATTGAAGTTTCTGCCATTGGGCGAGTGTTTTCAACTGAAACGAACGTGAGCATACTTGGAATCGGCTCAGTTAGTTTCTCTCTATCCTCCCTCGTTATTTCTGGCACGGTGGTAACGACGATTATAGATTAAGTCCAACATTGGACATACGGAAGCCGCGAGTGGCATGGCTGGATTAATGAAAAGTGTCCTTGCCTTAGAGACTGGACTGATACCCTCAACCATTAACATCAACGAGCTTAACCCCCGAAGTAGGATATATCTATATTCTTACTAAACGACATTCATTAACATTAAACATAGTCAACTTCAACGAGGCGCGGGTAAGACCTGTAACTAAATTGGAGCCCTGGCCAAAGGATAAGCTTCGTAGGGTTAGTATAAATTCATTTGGATACGGGGGGGCAAACGGCCACTGTATTCTGGACGACGTTTCCGTCGCACTGCCGGACTACTTCAAAGGTGGGACCCGCAAGACACTCTGTTCTCACCCTCGTAACGGTTTCACGGATAAATTCACCCCAAGTTGTGGTCAAGTGAACGGAGCAAATCATCAACAAACACATGATGCTTCAACACCAAGCACCAAATGTTCTCTTGAAATGCCCTTGGATTATCGTTGGAGGCGCTCATCATCATTAGTACGTGGATCCCACACGAGCACTAGACGTCTGGTTCTACTGCCATTCTCAGCTCATGAACCCAATGCACTTAGTGGGAACATGCAAGCCATTTCTAGCGTCATAAATGAGTACCGACTAGCAGATTTGGCCTATACATTGACTGCTAGACGTTCTAAGTTCAAAAATCGCACTTACCGAATTGTTAAGCCTGAGAAATCTTTCACGAGTTTAGATATGAAGACTCCTGTTCCCACTATTCAGGTAACTGCGCAGAGACCCAATATTGGTTTTATTTTCACCGGTAAGTCGCTGTTTCATTTACATATTTACAGAAACCTACTTATGCATCAATTATATAGGACAAGGAGCTCAGTGGGACGGTATGGGAGCCCATTTGTTCGAGTACGAGGTCTTCCGCAACTCGATTGAGTATCAAGACTTAATACTTTCAAACTTGACTAATCGGCCATCCTGGACCCTCAAGGGTAGGTTCTGCCTCAACTCAGGAAACAAAAGCTAATTAATGTTCAGATATCCTGTCCACAAACCTTCCAGGAAAGTTGCATGAACCTTTAATTTCACAGACAGTGTGTACTGCTCTTCAGATTGGACTCATCGACCTTCTTTCCTCCTGGAAAGTTCAGAGTGTCGCAGCTGTCGGTCATTCTTCAGGTAATCAGGAGTGCTGACTGAATAGATAACATTAGCTGACATCGTACAAGGTGAGATTGCAGCCGCATATTCAGCTGGATTCGTCACTGCAGCGGAGGCAATCACAATTGCTTATTGTCGCGGACTCGCGGTTGATACTAACAAGAGAAGCGGCCTCATGCTAGCCGTCGAGCTTGGATATGGCGATATCGAATCTTATCTTGATGATTTTAGGCTTAGCGTCAAGGTTGCAGCTATCAATTCCCCACAAAGCGTTACTATTTCGGGAGATACAGACTCGGTCATGGAGCTATTCGAAACACTTCGGGTTAAAGGAGTATTCAGTAGGTTCCTGCAGACTGGACGGAACGCATACCATTCCCATCACATGGCTGTGGTTGGTCAGCACTATGAAGAGGTTCTCTGCAAGGCTTTGAAGGAATTACGTGAACGGGACCTGCTCTGTTTAGAGGACCGCTATCCCCAAGCCAGCTGGTTTTCATCCACTATACCAGGCATGAAGACTAACAAGATCCCCGTAAGTCCTTCGTATTGGCGACAGAATTTACAATCACCAGTCCAGTTTACGCGCGCTGTAGAGGATATGCTGTCCTCTCCCGCACACCGTGTCGATATTCTGGTTGAAGTTGGACCCCATTCGGCTCTAAAGACACCATTGCATCAAATCTGGTCAGGAATGGGAAGAAGTGCGTCTGACTTCTACTTCTCCACACTGAGAAGGCAGGAAGATGGTCTGCGAAACATGCTCTCTCTATGTGGGAATCTGTTCTGCATGGATGCGGCAATTGATCTTACCATTGTTAATGCCATCGACCAAGTGGACGAAGAAGGGCTGCGGTATCTTCATGGGTCTGTGTGTGTTGACCTCCCAAAATACTCTTACTGCTATGGCCCAGTATTATATCATGAAAATCGCTTTCACCGAGAATTTCGACTCCGAAGTCACCTTTGCCATGATATACTAGGAGCTAAGCAACTAGGATGTTCCAAACTTCGACCGAGTTGGCGTAATATGCTTCGAATAAAAGATATCCCTTGGCTCAGCCATCACAGGGTAACTAACACCTTTCTATTTCCTTTATTGTAGAGTTTTGCTGATTGCATTGAACAGCTCCTTCAGCAGACAGTGTTCCCTGCCTCAGGGTATATCTGCATGGCAATTGAAGCGGCTGCACAATTTTTCTCCGATGAAAATACAACGGTCATGCCGGTTGGCTTCACGATCCGAAATCTATCCCTTATTTCGGTAATGGCCATTCCAGATGATGATATTGGTATTGAAGTGATCTTGGATCTGGATGCATCCAAACTTGCTATCTCCAAGAAAACCTCAACTTGGTACACCTTCAAGATCAGCTCCGTGGCTTCAAGGACCGACACATGGACAGAACATTGTTCAGGAATCATTATACCGCATACAGCAAAGTATGGTAAGTTATCGCATGAGCTCGTTCCGCTTGTTAATCGCTAAGCTACATATGGGACCATAGATTCACCTACCATACCTAGCGTTATGGACACCCGGGTTTTAAGCAATTCAGGATGGTACGACAAGCTGAGTGAAGTTGGTCTGAAGTATGGTGCGAGTTTCCAAGGCCTATCTGAAATGAAAGCCGACCCACTTAAAAATGTTGCGCAAGCGAAGGTTCAGCTTCAAACTACAGCTGCACTTTTCAATGGACCCGAGTCTCCATATTTTGTCCACCCGGCTTCACTGGACATGTGTGCTCAACTAGCGCTCATCGCAGCACATGGGGGCCAAGTCGAGCAAATGAGCACAGCCTATGTGCCCTCTTTCGTTGGAGAAATGACACTCTGGGTACCGGAAGTCCAAGATGCTTCCTATGGTATCGCTGTCGCACGAGGAGAACGTCACGGTTTGCGAGGAGCTCATGCCCAGGTTCAATTGAGGAGCTCAACTGGAAATGTCCTCGTCAATATTGCGGACATCCACTGTACAGCGTATTCTGGAGGCAAAAGGAAAAAAGCCGTGATGGGCCATCCTCAAACACCATACATGCGTCTTATCTGGAAACCTTGTTTGGAAAATTTGAGCAAACAGCAAGCGCGATCGATGTTTCCACCAACATCCGCAAGCGATAGTATCAAAAGCACTTTCGAGGATATCGACCGCTTGGGCAGCCTCATGGTCAAAGAAATTGCCTGTCGATACGGTTCGCAGCTGGATAAACGCAAACTCCCTGATCATCTCCACAAATTTCTTACCTGGGCCACAATGGCTGCACGGCGGGAATTAACGGAAACTGGGCAAGATACGTTGTCATCGAGCTCAAGTCCCGCCCAGATAATCGATGAATTATGTTCTAAGCTCCATGATGTTGTCGAGATTCCCATCTCTAAACGCATCTTCGACAATCTCCACGATATTCTTTCAGGGCATAAATCAGGACTCGAGCTGGTCCGCCAGGATGAGTTACATTCCAAAATGTACAATGCTGGCTTCGGAATATCCGCAGCGTATGTCCAATTAGCGCACCTCATCGAACTCCTGGCGCACAGGAATCCCCACATGAATATCCTAGAGATTGGGGCGGGCACTGGTGGAGCATCTCGTGTTGCTCTTAAAAAGCTCGACGCTGAGACTTACCTTCGACGGTATCGCGCATACACTTTCACAGATGTGTCGAGTGGCTACTTCTTAGATGCTCAGACCGAGTTCTCGAAATGTCATAAGCTTATTTTTGGTGTATTGGACATTGAACAGGATCCGTCAAGCCAAGGTTTTCAACCTGTCTACGATTTGGTCATTGCTTCATGCTCTTTACACGTTACAAGAGATGTCGATCTCACGCTGCGAAATGCCCGATCCTTACTAAAGCCCGGAGGGAAGCTGCTTATCTTGGAGTGCACTCAACCGAAGATCACCCACGGGCTAGTTCTGGGGACGCTACCAGACTATTGGGTTGGGACGGGGAACAGCCGTACTGATAGTCCATTTTTACCTACGAATGGGTGGCATGAAAGGCTCCTACGAACAGGATTCTCCGGAATCGAAATCGATCTTAGCGACTATGCACAACCGTACACGATGATTTCCGCATTTCTCACAACAGCAATTGGTCATGAGACCTCGAGGGTTGCTCGTGAAATTCCTTCGTCATTGCCGAGCCAGTCAGTTGTTAGCGTAATCTCGTACCTAGGCCCAGATTCTCGCTCTGATATAAGAGCATTCCAAAGACGCGCAAACGAGCTGTTTTCCTACTCGACGTACCACTTCATTGATGATTTTGGTTATCTTCCCGATGACTCAAGGGTGATCGTTTTCTCTGGAGAAGGCCCATGGTTGATTAATAACCGAAAGAGATTCGAACAGATCAAGAAGATCCTTACAAAATCACGCTCAGTACTCTGGATCAGTGTTCAGGATGAGGTTAATGGATCGTACCCGTATCACGGAGTGACGGATGGACTCCTCAGAGTTCTTTCTGCCGAAACCAGCTCTATTGTCTATGCCAGCGTTAACCTGAGCAAAAGAGATCTAGAGAGCTCTGAGTTGATGGAGCAAATCGCGCGTCTCGAAGATAATCTACAAAGAAGGTCCAATGATGCCGTTCGGGACACAGAGTATAGAGTTCTTGGCGGCGTTATTCACTTAAGTAGACTGATACCTGATTGCGAGTTCAACGAGCGCTGGTTAGAGTCTCAAACTTCCTCGGATCCAAAATTCCTGCCAATTGAAGACCAACCTCCACTAGGCGTCTCCTTTCAGACTCCTGGCATTCTCAGTTCAATATGTTTCGAAGAGGATAAAGCCTTCTGGAAGCCATTGAAAGACGATCAGATCGAAATTCGCACAGTTGCTGTTGGTTTAAACTGGAAGGTAAGTGAGGTGATAAATGATTGACGTAAGACATCGAGATAACATGATCTAGGATTTGGCTGTATCTGCAGGGCGGCTCGACTTGGACAACTTCAGCTCGGAGTGTGCTGGTATCGTCACGAAATTGGGCAAATCTGTCAGGGCGTTCCAAGTCGGTGATAGAGTCTACGGAATCTCAAAGGGCAAGTTCGGCAACTATATGCGACTTTATGACACTCTCACGCAACATATGCAGTCAGACAATTTTGCGGAAGGAGCAACCCTGCCAGTAGTCTATATGACTGTACTCTATGCATTCAACTACCTCGCCCATCTAACAAAGAGAGATAAGGTGTTGATTCAATCGGCCGCTGGAGGAGTTGGTATTGCAGCGATTCGCTTCGCCAGGCACCTCAAGGCTGAAATATTTGCTACTGTCGGAACTGAAGCGAAACGCGCTTTTCTCCGAGAATCATACTGCATACCGGATTCACATATCTTCTCTTCCAAAACTCCACCGGATGTTGCTACAGTAATGAAAGCAACCCAAGGTTCTGGGTTTGACGTTATATTGAGTACTACATCGGGCGACGTTTTCAACGAAACACTGCGATATATGGCATCTGGAGGCCGTTTCATCGATCTGGGACGCGTTGATGTGCAAAATCATGGCTCCATGTCTTTGGAGGCTTTCAGACGCAACGCAACATTCTCGTCTTTCGACCTGGGTGTCCTAATTGAGGACAAACCAGAATTCTGCGGCAGGTGAGTTATCTGGCTGCCATATCATTCCATAGATAGAAGTTAATTATCGCCAGGCTTCTTGGACAGGTTAACAACATGTTGCGCGATGGTGTCATACAACCAATATCACCGATTAGGACTTTTGATGTCTCTCAGTTAGCTCCCGCGTTGACTTATCTTTCCATGGGAAATCATATTGGAAAGGTTGTTATTACTTATGAAGACTCAGCAGCCCAGGTCAATGTAAGCTGGTAAATCTCACCTCTCAGCTTTTTGATAACCATGGATAGATGGTACCACCAACTACTAAAGTGCTCTTCAATGCGGACTCGAATTATATACTGGCAGGGGGGCTCGGGGGGCTGGGAAGAAGCATTTTATCCTGGATGATAGAGAGAGGAGCAAAGAATTTTATCATCTTGTCAAGGTCTAGCCCGGAAACCTCGGAAAAGAACTCCTTCTTGGCCGATGTGATATCTAGGGGCTGTTGCATAAAACACATATGTTGTGATATATCTGACAAAATTCAGGTGGAATCTGCCATCGCTCAAGCCTCCGAGTCTGGAGTTGTCAACGGTATCGTTCACACAGCAGTATCACTTCAGGTTAGTGCAACGTTCGAGTTAAGTAGCACCGAGTCTATATCTCTGACATGGAACGTAGGACAAAATTTTCGACTCTCTTTCATTCTCCGAATGGGAACGTGGCCTCGCAGTCAAAGTGAATGGCACCATCAACCTTCACAACGCATCACTACATCTGCCCCTCGATTTCTTCGTCTTGCTCAGCTCTATTTCCGCTCAAGTCGCCCTACCTACACAGTCTACTTACTGTGCTTCTAATGGTTTCCAAAATGAATTTGCAAGGTACCGTCGAAGCCAGGGATTACCAGGAACATCCGTGGAGTTCGGCTTGATAGAAGAAGTGGGAGAGCTGGGGCAGAACACGGTGTACCGAAATGCTGCGTTGCGCAATGGACTTTATCATACGAGTGAATTTGAGTTTCTGCAGCACCTCGAATACGCATTCTCAAAGCTAAATTGCCAGAGGCATGAAAGAGAATGGGCTCGATACGACCCTTTTGCTGATGCGCATTTGATCACTTCTTTAGATCCCTCCAGGTTGTCGCAACACGAAAAGGCACAACGCAAAGAGAAGACTGACCAGAATGATGAGCCCTCATCCAACCCGTGGTGGCACCTCAATGCTAGATTCTCGCACATAGTCCAAGCGATGGACAATCTTGATAACTTAGACGGAAGCCTACCTGCAACAACGAATACCCCTACGGAATCAAGCAAGCGTTCCTGCTCTGCACTTTTACAACTGGATCCTCTTATTGAGTCCGGCAAACTAGAAGACGCCGTTTCTTCAGTCACGGAAGTGATCGTTAGGCGCATGGCGGACATGCTGTTCATATCCGCAGCTGGAATTCAATCCACCAAGGGTATTGCGGAGTATGGGATGGATAGCTTGATTGCCGCTGAGCTGCGGAATTGGTTCATAAGTACTTACAAGTGTACGATCTCCTTCATGAAGCTACTTGATTCGGCCACTAGTATCGGCGATCTGGCTGAGATCGTGGTGAAAGGGAGATTAGAAACCCTTAGTGAGAAATTAGGTGACTGAAAGTGCAGGGGGTTTCGAAGCAGTTTATCATTGAAACTAAAGGGATCGCCGAATTGTTAAATTGGGTATTATGTAGAATAAGTTAAATGATGACAACTCTGGAATCTGGATTTGGAAATATCTCCAATTTTGCTACAGGAAATGTAGATAAACTAGCGCGCAATATCCTCAACAGGAACTTCGTTTAGTATTTGAATCTAAGGCTCCGCTACTCCGGCCTGTTTGCTGTGTCACGCAAATAGGTCAACTGCACGACGCGTCATCTATCCGCTTCCTCAAAAATCATCGGTGGCACTTAATTCCCATAAAGCGCTTAAAATTGCTCCACACAGCAACATTGTAAGATAACCTACGCATAGGTTCTGCCGAGGACGAAAATCTCTTCCTCTCCAGGTCCTGGGCCCGATATAAAGCTGTCAACAAGCCAAGTCACTATTTGTCGCATACAGCTATCCGTCTATATATATCCTTCTGTTGTGCTAGCTGGTAGGTTGACCTTTTGGCAAACGCAACACTATTTGTTAGGACAATGAATCAGCATCTTCTGTTAGCGCGCAATGTGCAATTCCCGAAATTCCCTTACTACTTGGTTTTCCTGCCTAAAACTGCCACTTTTATAAATTTAACTATAACGTATTTCGCAGGCAAGCAGTCCATACAAGCAAACAGTCTACTTTAACTAAATTTTCACACCTTGTATAAGGTCGGATGTCCTAGAACAGGCCTGTATGGCCTCACCTGACCTGTTTAGAGGTCACATGACCTGTGCTTTGTATATAATCACAAATCCTAACAAGCAAGGCCTAGCAGCAATTTGTGTCTCTAACCATGCACTTTTATCCTTTTAAACCCCTACTTTTAATGCTATCTATTCTACTTACTCTCTTATATTTGCATTTAAATTGCTTACATAAGCTAGTATACTGCTAAAAGCAACCTTTTTCTATAACGTACTTCACAGGCAAGTTGCTTACACACCTAAGTTGCTTACTTTTGCTAAGACCCTACTTGTCACGGTATCCTCCCCGGATCCCAGACATAACCGTATTAGACGCGTACTAGAGTATTATTAGTGCACGTCTAACATAAACACAACATAACATAGACATAAACTTAAGCATAAACTACCTTAACACTAACTAAACTTAAAATAGGCTTAATTTATACCTAAAGCACTTAGACTTTTAAGCTAAGTATTTAATTACTAATTTCCTTTTAAACTTTTTTATTTTTTATATAATATCTTATACATACTATAATACCTTACATAATAATTAAACTAGACTTCTATAAAGCTCTATAACCTTACTTATGCATAATTATAACATTACATTATGTTAAAACTTTAGCTAAGAATAGCCTTTAAATTTAATTTAATAAGCTTAGTACTTATATAACTTTAAGCTATTAAAGTAAGCTAAAAAGCTTTCTAAAAAGCACTTACTTTATAAAAAAGCTACTATATTATAAACTTAAAAGCTTTTTAAAAGGACTTTAAAAAACAGCTTTATATTATTAAGTAGTTTATTTCTGCTTTAACTTTTATTATAGTAGTAAAAACTAAGAACCTACTAGCTTTAAAGCTTACCTAGAAGTCTAAAGATAGCTTAACTCTTTTCTATTTAATGCTGCCTATAACCTGTAACTTTTTTAACTTAGTAATAAAATCTAACTAACTCTCTAATCCTTTACTATTTAATAAAAAATAAAAAGACTTACTTTTTTTTTATATAAGCTCTAATATAAACTTAAAGAAAATATAGACTAATTCTCTTTTAAATGCTCTTAGTTACTATATGCCTACTTTTAACTTAACTATAATATAATAGCCTTAATTAACTTACTAATAAATAAAAATATTATTAACTTAGATTAATTTATAGTGTTTTTATAAGTAACTTATAAAGACTTAAATAAAAAGTTAATAGCCTTAAGTTACCTAAACACTTTATAATAAATAAAAAAAAGCTTTACTTTACACTTTATTAAGTTCTACTAACTTACATCTAATATAGGCCTAAATAAGGTAAGTTTAATTATAGCCTTATATAACTCCCTCTTAACTAAACTATAACACGCTATAGTAGAAGAACCTCTTTTAAATAACCTTAACATGTATGTAAACCTAATTACTACTTATAATAATAACATAAGGTTTCTTTCTATATAAGCCCTAATACACCTCTAAACTAGTGTAGTTATAAATAAAAACTCTAACATAATAAAAATTAATTTAAATTATGCTTTAGTTAGTTTTAAAAAGTGTAAAAATTATAAAAAAAAAGTTAATACTTTAAGTATAGTAAATATAGTTATATTTTTTAAAACTGCTTTATTCTCTTTTTTTAAGTTTACATAAGTAGTGCTGCTAGCACTTATTAAAGATTTTTACTATTTTAATTTTATTTTTATAAAAGTTTTATTTTATATTTAAGCCCTAATCTTTTTTGCTACTTTTAACATAGCTGCAGCTATAGCAGTAGAAGCCTGTAAAAAGGCTTGTTCTAAGGCTAAGTTACTCTCTAAGACTAATTTAATACTAGATCTTTACTAACTTATAAGCTAAGTCCCCTACTAATAACTAAAAGTACTAAGTTAATATTCTTATATATTTATAATAAAAAACTATATTAGCTTTAATATAAGCTCTTATTAACTTAGAAGTAAATAGCATAGGTTATATTAATAAAAAACTAGTATATAAACTAAATCTTTAATTAATACTACTTACTTAAATAATTTACTTAACTAGATTTAATAAAAAATAACTTAAAAAAAGTTTTATTTTTTATACTATAACTATTATAATTACTTACTAACACTATAAAAAGCAGATTAAGCTCTATATAATAAACATAAAATGTTATAACCTAATTTTAGAATAACTATAGCTATATTAGCATAAGGTTGCTTTTAATTACTAAAAGTAAGCTCTAAACTTTAACTTTTTTTAATGCTAAGACATATGCTTACACTTACACCTAAATAACACCTAAGTAGCACTTAATATAGAAGGTCTCTAGACTTACTTTTTAATACCTTAAAAAAAACTACTTAAGCTAGGCTAATAAGCTAGGCCTTTTACTAAAATAGGCTATATAAAATAATTTAACAACTGCTTAAACTTAAAAAAAAAAAGCTTTTAAAAAATTATTACCTACTTAATTTAGATATAAACTAGAACTTAAATAGCAAATAAACATCTACTATATAAAACCTACTTTATTTATAACTCTAGCTTAACAACTAGATTATAAAATCTACATAGTTATAATTTCTAATATAGACTAAGCTTTAGCTCTCTAAAAACACACTAACTTAAAAATAATAGTTCTTTAAGACTACTATAACTTATTATATATCTTTTTCTAAAATAAGTCTAATAAGCTTTTAATATAACATTTATATAATTACTAAATAACTTTTAAGCCTAGTAAATAACCTAGTTATAAGCTACTATATAAAATGTTACTAAATAAATTAAAAGTGCTTTAAAAATACCTTAACAAGAATTTAAAAAAAAGGTTTATTTAAGCTAGCTTTTTACTAGTAGTGTTATTTATACTATTAATAAAAAAACCTTAGGGTAGGCTTTAATTCTATGTTAACTACTAAGAACTAAATACTATTACTATTAAAAACTAATACT
Organism: Lindgomyces ingoldianus; assembly: GCF_010093535.1. Lineage (NCBI taxonomy): Eukaryota > Fungi > Ascomycota > Dothideomycetes > Pleosporales > Lindgomycetaceae > Lindgomyces > Lindgomyces ingoldianus. Next base: position 1,608,028 of record NW_022985171.1, read on the forward strand.
TAATTTCTTTTTTATAAAAAACTTTAAGCTAACTAAGTAAAGTAAAGTATTTTATAAAGTTAAATATTATTACTACTTTTAATAAGCTAAGAATAGTAAAGGGTGATAAGTAGCTAATAGCATTTTAAACCTAATACAGACTATTTAAGTACTTAGTAATGCCTTTTAGCTTAGCTAACACGCCTAGTACTTTTTAACATTTTATAAACAACTTACTCTAACCCTACCTAAACATGTTCTGTATTATATATATTAATAATATTCTAATCTATAGTAATAGCCTTTTAGAGCATAAACAGCATGTACGCCTAGTGCTAAAAGCTATAAAAGAAGCAGGTCTGTAACTTAACATAGATAAATATAAGTTCTACTAATTAAAGGTTATATATTTAAGATATGTAATCTTTATAGATAGCATTTAAATAAACCCTATTAAGGTTTAGACTATGCTAGATTAGTAATACTTAAAAGACATAAAAAACATTTAAGCTTTTATAAAATTTGCTAACTTTTACTAATAATTTATTAACAACTTTTTATAGCTAGTAAGCCTTATAATTACACTTACTAAAAAAAAGATTTAATTTAACTTTAACTTAAATTACTAATAGTCTTTTAACTAGCTAAAAAAAGCCTTTACTAAAGCTTTAATACTTTACTACTTTAACTTTAAACTACTAATACTTATAGAAGCTAATGCCTTAGACTACATAGTAGCAGGAGTTCTCTTCTAGACTAAGCTAGACAGGACTATTAAGCCTATTATATACTTTTAAAAAAAATAAGCTTTATAAAAGGTAATTATAAGATCTATAACAAGAAATTACTTACTATAGTACACTACTTTAAATAATAGCAACCTAAACTAGAAAGTGCAGCGCATCTAATACAGGTTCTATCTAACTATAAAAACTTGTAGTACTTTATAACTATAAAATAACTTAGCTACTAATAAGCTTATTAGTTTAAATACTTATTTTATTTTAGTTTTAAGATTACTTATTATTTTAGTTAAAATAGAAGGAAACTAAATGCTTTTATAAAGTAATCCTAAAACATTTTTACTTAGAAAAAAGTGTAAAAGGCTTAACACTAAACTTTACTTTAACCTAAGCTATTTTTAGACCTTAACTTAAATAAAATAAATTAGATAATTAATTAAATTATTACTAATAAGTATTTAAATAATAAATTTATCTAAAAAACTTTAGACCTGCTCTAAAACAGCGCTAGTTAGTTAAAGAAGGTAACACTAGCTAACTATAAAAACTAAAATAGTAAGCTATATTACTATAACTAACTTATAATTTTTAATTTTAATAAACTAAGAATTAAACTACTCTAAATTATACATAACTTGCCTATTAAAGGACACCTAGGCAGAGGAAAGACTTTTAACCTACTATAGAGAGAGTACTACTAGCCCCGCATGTTCTATACTGTACGCTAATATGTATTATGTTGCTATACTTGCTGTAAAGTAAAGGCCTCTTAAAAAAAGTATAATAGCCTACTTAAACTACTTCTAATCTCTAAACAAGCTTAGAAAGATATATTAATTAATTTTATTATAAACTTACCTTTATCTAAAAAGTATATAAATATTATAGTAGTTATTAATTACTTAACTAAGTATTAACACTTAATACTATATTCTTTTATAACTACCCCTAATATAGCCTAGTTATTCTACTAATATGTATAAGTTTACTATAGCCTGCCTAACATAATTATATTAGACAGAGGTACACAGTTTGTCTTAGCCTTTTAAGATAAACTTTATAAACAGCTTTAAATTATTTTTTATTTATTTATAGCTTTTTACCTAGAGACTAACAGCTAGACTAAGAATATAAATGCTGTAATAAAATAAGTTTTATAAGTATACATAAACTACTAGTAAGATAACTAGGTAAAATAGTTAGCTATAGCATAGTTTAAAGCTAATAACATAACATCTAAATTAACATAAGTATCTTTATTCTTAGTAAACTATAGATACTACTTTTAAATAAGATTTAAACTACTTTTAAATACCCTCTAACTAACTTATTAATTTATATAAGCAATATATATAAATAGACTTATTAATAAAATTTAAAATATATTTAAATATATTTATAAAAAGCTTATATAGGCTTAAGCTTTTTAATAAGAGTACATAAACTAATCTTAAACTCTTACCCCTGTGTATGCAGCTAGCAAGAAGGTCTAGCTAGACACTAGAAATATCTAAATAAACTAATAATTAAAAAAACTTAATTAAAAAAACTTTAGCCTTTTTATAGTAGCCTATATAGTCTTATTACACACTTACTAATTAATCCTACCTAACAGCATAAAGATACACCCTGTGTTCTATGTATTATTGCTGCGCTAAGTAGCCTCTAAATCTAACTATCTACTTAAATAGCTAAACTTTCTACCTAAACCTATTATTATAAATAATAAACTAGAATATGTTGTAAAAGACATTAAATAAATCTAGTTTAATAAAAAAAACATATTTATAAATACTTTATAAAATAAACTAGATATAATAAACTGTTATAAGAACCTATAGAAGCCTTATAAAAAAACTCTACAGTAACTTAATTCTACGCCTAATACTTATTTAAACTAAACTTATACTCTAATAAAGACAACCTAATGCTAGAACTACTAATGTAAAGGATTCCCTTTCTAATAAGGGGGGGGGGAGTACTGTTACAGTATCCTCCCTAGATCCTAGACATAACTATATTAGACGTGTACTAGAGTATTATTAGTGCATGTTTAATATAAACATAATATAACATAGACATAAACTTAAGCATAAACTACTTTAACACTAACTAAACCTAGAACAGGCTTAATTTATGCTTAAAGTGCTTAGACTTTTAAGCTAAGTATTTAATTACTAATTTTTTTTTAAACCTTCCTGTTTCTCACACAACGTCTTATACATACTATAATACCTTACATAGTAATTAAACTAGACTTCCGTGAAGCTCTATAACCTTACTCGTGCACAATCGTGACACTACTATACTACTCTTTTTATACTAATATATTTTTAATAACACTACTTAGATATGTTAAAAGAACATTAGATATAGCTTATACTTTAAGCTTTTAAATAAAATATAACACTTTTTAAGCAACATGCTGCAGCTATTTATAAGGTTTTTAAAAAAAAATAATAAGTAACTAACACACTAGATAACCTTTTTAACCTAATTATATAGCTAACTTATAAAAGCTAAATAATAATAAGAAGTAAGTAATTATTTAGCACATACTTAAGCTAAATATATAAGGATTTCCTCTCTAGCTAGTAGCTATAGCTAATATAGCTAATTCTTTATGCACTAAGTATAATATAGGCTATATGTAACAGCACAGGTAAGATAATAGGTCTAAATGCAGTAGAAATCTACTTAAAGGCATATAAAAGTGCGTAGGGACTTAGAACCTAGAAATGTCTATTAACACCTATAGGCCTTATATAAAGGATATTAGAAAACTACTAAGCTAGCTAAGAGAAAAGGTGCAACTAAATACTTAAGTAAATAGAGGTAACTACAGGGGACAGAGTTAAGTCATGGTTAGAGCTAATACAGAGACCCTTTAGATAGGATCTAAGCAACCTAAGATAGAATAATTTGTAAGAATTATTACACTATATTAGTATAAACTAGCCTAATATATTTATTAAGCGCTACTTAAAGTTAAAGTAAAGTTTAAGTATAACTATAACTATAAAAAAGCTTTTTATAAAAATCTTACAGTAATTTAAAGCTAAGTATAGCATCTAAAATAATAACATGTACAACTTTAATAATATAAAGTTTATAATAGGCTAGATATCTACTAAAGCAGTTATTATAAGTTTAGAGAAATAAGAACAGCTAAAAGTAGTCTAGCTAGGTAACTAGAAGTAGACAACAGCTATCTAAGGCATTAATGCTAAAAAGTAGGCTATTTTACTTTTTATTATTTTCTAGAGTAGTAATTACTTTTTAAACTAGTATAAAAAAAATCTACTTTAAAATTAAGTTATTACAGTTTTTAAGCATAGCTAGACTACTAATTAGCTTAGTCTAGACTAGTTAAAGCACTTTAACATAAATATAAAAAAGTGTACTATTAGTAGCTACTATCTGCTAGTTATTAATAGCTATAAAAGCTATTACTTACTTTATTTTTAGTAATACTATAAAAATAATAAGATTATTACTATTTATATACTTTTTTACTTATTACACTTTTTATAGCTACTTAATGTAGGTTATTTTACTTTTTTAAAAAAAGTATATAAGCGCTAAGCTAAAAACTTTATATATAACTAAATTACTAATATTATAAAAATAAAGTTTTTACTATGCTTTAAAGCAGCCTATAATACTATAATTACTTTTAGTAATATTTAAAAAAGTTTTAAAGCGCTAAATTAGTTCTTTTTAACCTATAATAAGTTATAATAGGCCTTAATGTAAAGTTACACACTTTATTACTACTACTACTTATATATAATAAGCTCTAGTAGTTATAAACTTTAAGTAATACTTTAAAACTTAAGTTATAATTAATGCTTATAAAAATTAAAAATTTAAAAGCATATAACGTACTTTATAGGCGAGTTGCTTACACACCTGAGTTGCTTACTTTTGCTAAGACCCCACCCTAATAAACTCTATTATAGCCTATAACAACCCGCTCTAGCACTATATAGTACAGTACAGCCTAGAATATTATTTAGATACTACTTCTGCTTCTTGCTTACATGTTTGCGCGTTATGCCTAGTCTAATTGCACTATCTGCAGCGCCTTTAGGATAGCTTACCTACTTTAGCTTACACCTGCTTCTTTGCCTTCTTTCTGTTACTGCGTGCCTTAAACTCCTTTAGAGCTATTAAGCGCAGGCCTTTTTAAATTATTAAGGTCTTTTCTACCTTAATCTACTTTCTTTTATGTAATTTATATTATGTGGCAGCTTTATTAGCTGCTTAAAGCTTAGTAATTTTCTATTACACTAACACTAGCTTATATATAATTATTACTACCTTTTTTAAAACTTTCTTAAACACTTTAACTATAAAAGTTAGTAAACTATTTATATGCTTCTAAATTTTTATTTTTATAAGTATTAATTATAACTTAAGTTCTAAGGTATTGCTTAAGGTTTACAACTACTAAGGCTTGTTATATATAAGTAGTAGTAGTAATAGAGTGCATAACTTTATATTAAGGCCTATTATAACTTATTATAGGTTAAAAGAAACTAATCTAGCGCTTTAAAACTCTCTTTAGATATTACTAAAAGTAATTATAGTATTATAAGCTGCTTTAAAGCATAGTAAGAACTTTATTTTTATAATATAAGTAATCTAGTTGCATATAAGGTTTTTAGCTTAGCACTTATACACTTTTTTTAAAGGAGTAAAACAACCTATATTAAATAGCTATAAAAGGTGTAATAAGTAAAAAAGTATATAAATAGTAATAATTTTATTATCTTTATAACGTACTTCATGGGCGAGTCGCTCACACACCCGAGTCGCTCACTTTTGCCAAGACCCCACCCCAACAAACTCTATTATGGCCTATAATAACCTGCTCTGGCACTATATAGTACAGTACAGCCTAGAATATTATTTAGATACTACTTCTGCTTCTTGCTTACACATTTACGTGTTATGCCTAGTCTAATTGCACTATCTGTAGCGCCTTTAGAATAGCTTACCTACTTTAGCTTGCACCTGCTTCTTTGCCTTCTTTCTATTACTGCGCGCTTTAAACTCCTTTAAAGCTGTTAAGCGTAGGCTTTTTTAAATTATTAAGGTTCTTTTTACCTTAATCTGCTTTCTTTTATATAATTTATGTTATGTAGCAGCTTTATTAGCTGCTTAAAGCTTAGTAATTTCCTATTACACTAACACTAGCTTATACGCAATTATTACTGCCCCCTTTAAGACCTTTTTAAACGCCTTAACTATAGAAGTTAGTAAACTATTTATATGCTTTTAAATCTTTATCTTTATAAGTATTAATTATAACCTAAGTTTTAGAGTATTGCTTAGGGTTTACAACTACTAGGGCTTGTTATATATAGGTAGTAGAGGTAATAAAGTGCGTAACTTTATATTAAAGCTTATTATAACTTATTATAGGTTAAAAAAAACTAATCTAGCGCCTTAAAACCTTTCTTAGATATTACTAAAAATAATTACAGCATTATAAGCTGCTTTAAAGCATAGTAAGAACTTTATTTTTATAATATAAATAATTTAGTTATGTATAAGGTTTTTAGCTTAGCGCTTATACACTTTCTTTAAAGAAGTAAAACAACCTATATTAAGTAGCTATAAAAAGTGTAATAAGTAAAAAGGTATATAAATAGTAATAATTTTATTATCTTTATAGTATTACTAAAAATAAAGTAAGTTATAGCTCTTATAGCTGTTAATAACTAGTAGATAGTAGCTGCTAACAGTACACTTTTTTATATGCGCGTTAAAGTGCTTTAACTAGTCTAAACTAAGCTAATTAGTAGTCTAGCTGCGCTTAGAAATTATAATACCTTAATTTTAAAGTAGATTTTTCTTTTTATACTAGTTTAAAAAGTAGTTGCTACTTTAAAAGATAATAAAAAGCAGAATAGCTTACTTTTTAGCATTAATGCCCTAAATAGCTATTATCTACTTCTAGTTACTTAGCTAGACTGCTTTTAGCTATCTTTGTCTCTCTAAACTTATAACAACTACTCTAGTAGATATCTAGCCTATTATAAACTCTGTTTTGTTAAAGTTATACATGTTGTTATTTTAGATGCTATACTTAGCTTTAATATTCTCTATAAGGTTAAACTAGTCTTAAATTACTATAAGATTTTTATAAAAAGCTCTTTTATAGTTATACTTGCGCTTAAACTTTACTTTAAGCTCTAGGTAACACTTAACAAACATATTAAGCTAGTTTATGCTAACATAGCCTATATTATGCTTAGCGCGCAAAGAATTAGCTATATTAGCTATAGCTGCTAGCTAGGGGGGAAATCCTTGCGCATCTAGCTTAAGTATGTGCTAAATAATTACCTACTTTTTATTATTATCTAGCTTTTATAAGTTAGCTGTATAATTAGCTTAAAAAAGTTGTCTAGCGCGTTAGTTGCTTATTATTTTTTAAGGGACTCTATAGATAGCTGCAGCGCGTTAGTTAGAAAGTATTGTGTCTTATTTAAGAGCCTAGAGTGTAAGCTGCATTTAACATTTCTTTAACATGTTTAAGTAGTGTTGTTAGGAATGCATTAGTGTAGAAAAGGTAGTGTAGTAGAGTCTTAGTAAAAGTAAGTAACTTAGGTGTGTAAGCAACTCGCCTATAAAGTACGTTAGTATTACTAAAAATAAAGTAAGTTATAGCTCTTATAGCTATTAATAACTAGCAGATAGTAGCTGCTAATAGTACACTTCTTTATATGCGCGTTAAAGTGCTTTAACTAGTCTAGACTAAGCTAATTAGTAGTCTAGCTACGCTTAAAGATTATAATAACTTAATTTTAAAGTAGATTTTCTTTTTTATACTAGTTTAAAAAGTAGTTGCTACCCTAGAAAATAATAAAAAGTAAAATAGCCTACCTTTTAGCATTAATACTTTAGATAGCTGTTGTCTACTTCTAGTTACCTAGCTAGACTGCTTTTAGCTGTTCTTATTTCTTAGAACTTATAATAACTACTCTAGTAAATATCTAGCCTATTATAAACCTTATTTTATTAAAGTTGTATGTGTTATTATTTTAGATGCTATACTTAGCTTTAATGTTTTTTATAAAGTTAAACTAGCTTTAAATTACTATAAAATTTTTATAAAAAGCTTTTTTATAGTTATACTTAAACTTTACTTTAAGCTTTAAGTAACACTTAATAAATATATTAAGCTAGTTTATGCTAATATAGCTTATATTATGCTTAGCGTGTAAAGAATTAGCTATATTAGCTATAGCTACTAGCTAGAGGGGAAATCCTTACACATTTAGCTTAAGTATGTGCTAAATAATTACCTACTTTTTGTTATTATCTAGCTTTTATAAGTTAGCTATATAATTAGCTTAGAAAAGTTATCTAGTGTGTTAGTTACTTATTATTTTTTAAGAGACTTTATAAATAGCTACAGCGTGTTACTTAAAAAGTGTTATGTTTTATTTAAAAGCTTAAAGTGTAAGCTGCATTTAACATTCCTTTAACATGTTTAAGTAGTGTTGTTAGAAATGCATTAGTGTAGAAAAAGTAGTGTAGTAGAGTCTTAGTAAAAGTAAGCAACTTAGGTGTGTAAGCAACTTGCCTATAAAGTACGTTAAATAGTTTACTAACTTTTATAGTTAAAGTGTTTAAAAAAGTTTTAAAAAAAGTAGTAATAATTATATATAAGCTAGTATTAGTATAATAAAAACTTACTAAGCTTTAAGTAGCTAATAAGGCTACTATATAACATAAATTATATAAAAGAAAGTAAATTAAAGTAAAAAAAACTTTAATAACGTACTTTACAAGCAAGTTACTTACACACCTAAGTTGCTTACTTTTGCTAAGACCCCACCCTAACAAACTCTATTATAGCCTATAACAACCTGCTCTAGCACTATATAGTATAGTATAGCCTAGAATATTATTTAGATACTACTTCTACTTCTTACTTACACATTTATGTGTTATGCCTAGTCTAATTACACTGTCTACAGCGCCTTTAAAATAGCTTACTTACTTTAGCTTACACTTACTTTTTTACTTTTTTTTTATTACTATGCACTTTAAACTTTTTTAAAGCTGTTAAGTATAAGCTTTTTTAAATTATTAAAGTTTTTTTATTTTAATTTACTTTTTTTTATATAATTTATGTTATGTAGTAGCTTTATTAGCTACTTAAAGCTTAGTAATTTCTTATTATACTAATACTAGCTTATATATAATTATTACTGCTTTTTTTAAGACCTTTTTAAATACTTTAACTATAAAAGTTAGTAAACTATTTATATACTTTTAAATTTTTATTTTTATAAGCATTAATTATAACTTAAGTTTTAAAGTATTACTTAAAGTTTATAACTACTAGAGCTTATTATATATAAGTAGTAGTAGTAATAAAGTGCATAACTTTATATTAAAGCTTATTATAACTTATTATAAGTTAAAAAAAACTAATTTAGCGCTTTAAAACTTTTCTTAAATATTACTAAAAGTAATTATAGCATTATAAGCTACTTTAAAGTATAGTAAGAACTTTATTTTTATAATATAAATAATTTAGTTATGTATAAAGTTTTTAGCTTAGCGCCTATACACTTTTTTTAAAAAAGTAAAATAACCTACATTAAGTAGCTATAAAAAGTGTAATAAGTAAAAAAGTATATAAATAATAATAATTTTATTATTTTTATAGTATTACTAAAAATAAAGTAAGTTATAGCTTTTATAGCTATTAATAACTAATAAATAGTAGTTACTAATAGTATACTTTTTTATATGCATATTAAAGTGCTTTAACTAGTCTAAACTAAGCTAATTAGTAGTCTAGCTATGCTTAAAAATTATAATAACTTAATTTTAAAGTAAACTTTTTTTTATACTAGTTTAAAAAGTAGTTACTACTTTAAAAAATAATAAAAAGTAAAATAGCCTACTTTTTAGTATTAATGCTTTAAATAGCTGTTGTCTACTTTTAGTTACCTAGCTAGACTACTTTTAGCTATTTTTATCTTTTTAAACTTATAATAACTACTCTAGTAAATATCTAGCTTATTATAAACCTTATTTTATTAAAGTTAGATATATTATTATTTTAAATACTATACTTAGCTTTAATATTTTTTATAAAGTTAAACTAGCTTTAAATTATTATAAAATTTTTATAAAAAGCATTTTTATAGTTATAGTTATACTTAAACTTTACTTTAAGCTTTAAGTAACACTTAATAAATATATTAAGCTAGTTTATACTAATATAGCTTATATTATGCTTAGTGTGTAAAAAATTAGCTATATTAGCTATAGCTACTAGCTAAAAAGAAAATCCTTATATATTTAGCTTAAAAAAGTTATCTAGTGTGTTAGTTACTTATTATTTTTTAAAAAAACTTTATAAATAGCTATAGCATGTTACTTAAAAAGTATTATATTTTAATTAAAAGCTTAAAGTGTAAGCTATATTTAACATTTTTTTAATATATTTAAGTAGTGTTATTAGAAATGCATTAGTGTAAAAAAAGTAGTGTAGTAAGGTCTTAGTAAAAGTAAGCAACTTAGGTGTGTTAGTAACTTGCCTGTAAAGTACGTTAATTTAAAAAGGCTTATACTTAACAGCTTTAAAAGAGTTTAAGGCGTATAGTAATAAAAAAAAGTAAAAAAGTAAGTGTAAGCTAAAGTAGGTAAGCTATTCTAAAGGCGCTATAAATAGTGTAATGTTATAATCCTTACTCCGACAAAATAGTATTTTCGGGAGTACTACAGCCTGTGGTTATGTTAGAGAGTAAGGGGAAGGACTTAGCTGGATCGGGTGTACAGTCCGTTGAGCAGAGTATAGGTGAGGCGGGGGTAAAGAAGGCAGATTGTAGTTTAGCCTAGCAGCTGTATAGGGAGCTAGCAAACCTAATCTAAAAGGATAAAAAAGAAGGTATATATAGTGTAAAATATATAAGGCAGTAATGTCCTCTTTATAAAAGTTTTAATGCCTTTTAGTCTATTAGGTAGGTAAAGACTAAATAGTAATTACAGCCTTCTAGCTATAGTTATAATTAAGATTATATACATAAGGTTTGCATGCAGTGCATGCTATGCATGTTTGCATGTTTGTTGCCTGCATAGCCTGCATAGCCTGTAAACCTGTAAAGCCTGTAGTCTTATTAGATAATACACTCTACTAGGCTTTTATTTAAAAGCTAAAGCTATTTTTTATTTATCCTATTATATAACTTATTTAACATAAGGTTAAGCATTTTTTATCTTTTATTACTTAGGCTATAAGAAACAGCTAATAAGAAAATTATAGTTAGTTTATTAGCTATAACACACAGGCTTCTCTCTTAGTTAGTGTTCTTGCTGTTATAGTGTTCTTACTGCAAGCATTAGTTTTTCTTTTTAGCTAGTGTGTACCTGTCTTTAAAGCCTTTCCTAATGTTTAACTTTCTTAACTATGCTTTATTAAGCTTTTTATTTCTTTGCTGCTGCTTGTTATCTTTGCACTATTACTTATCTTAATCCTCTTTATTATACTAAGATGTGTCTTTATAGTGCCTGTTATTTAAGCAGTTCCTCTTATGTAATGTCCTTATTATTAGACAAGTGTGTAAAATGTGTGTAAAAAGGGGGTTATTATAATGCTTTTATATCTAATGCTGCATAGAATTATCTAAAGCAAGAGTGTAAAAAGCTGCTAGCAAGGTTAAAAGTAATTTAAAAGAATAAAATATGTAAAAAAAAAGTATTAAAAAAAAGTTACTAAAGCGCTTTTAGCTAATTATTTCTTATTAAAAAAAAGCCTATAAATAGTTAAAGGTGCTAGAGAATTAAAAAGTAAAGTATCTAAAAAAAAACCTCTTATTTTTAGATAAGCTTAAAGCGCTTAAGGTAAAAGCTATAAGTTTTTCTTCTCTTTAACCTATGTTAAAAGGTTGTAGGCTTCCTACATTATAGCTAGCTAGTGCTGCTGTAGTTTTATCTAGTAATAATATTTTCTAAGCTAAAAAGCTTTCTTTAAAGTAGTTTTATTTAAAAGAGATTCTAAGTACTTATAAAAGACTAAAGAGGCATTTAATAGGCTTCTAATAAGTTTTTAAGTGCTTTTACTAGTAGGCTATTTTTTTATTTAATTAAATATTTGTTTTCTTAGTAATCTAAAATTTATTTTATTTTATATTCTTTTTCTTCTTCTTTTTATCTAGTAGTTGCTAGTAGAATAGTCTTAAGCATAAGTTTAAGCTTAAAAATATAAAACTAGAGATGTATTTACATTTCTTTAGGTAACTTAAGTTTATAAATGCTAGAACATGTTTATATAACTTTATAAAGTTTTATACATTTTTTTATAAGCTTTTTAAAAGGTCTTAGTGTTTTAAAATTCTTTATATCTAAATATATATAGTTATTTAGGTAGATCTCTAGTGCTAGTTAGTGTTTTTAGTCTACTACTTTCTTTATAGCGTCCTAAGCTAACTATGCTTCTTTAGTTAATTTCTAATATAGTTTCTAAAGTTTTACTATTTAGTCTATAGCTTCTAAGAGATTTGTTAGTTGTGTTTTATAAAGCTTATACAATAAAAAATATCTAAAATTAGCTTTATATAAGGTCTTTTAAGTTATAGCTAATTCTGTAGTATTAATTATAAGTTATGCTATTAGCAGCTATTCTACCTAGTTATCTTATTTATATAATACATATTTACATAAGTATTTTTCTACCTTTACATTTACTCTTTCTGTTTGTCTGTCTGTTTATAGGTAGTAGGCTATAGAGAGTTTATAGTTAATCTTTAAGTGCTTAACTACTACTGTCTAATACTTACTTATAAATAGTTTATTATAGTCTAAGATAATAATTTTTAGGTAGCTATAAGTAGCTAAGACATTTTTTTTCTAGTTTAAATATAAATTTTTTTAGCTATAATGCTTTTGTCTAAAGGCTATAAGTAAATAAACTTTATAGTTTTATTAATAACTTATATAATTATATTATAGAGTCTTTCTGTGCTAAGTTCTTATAATAGTAGTAGGCTAGTAATAAAATCTATAGTTATTATAGTCTATAGTTAACTTAGTGCTGTAATTAGTTAGAGTAGTCTATATAGTTTGTGCTGTCTTAGGTTGTTTTTACTATAAATGTTACATTCTTATAAAACTTTAGTGCATAGATGCTTTAGTTAGGGCACTTTTTATAGTATAGCATTTTTAATTTTTTTCTATAGTAATCTAATTTTAGAGTGTCTAAATATAGAGGCTTTATAATATTCTTTTATTAAGTTTTTCTATTCTTGTTTAACTATTATAAAAGAACATAGTAGTTTTTTTTAGTTTAGTTCTTTATAAACTAGGCTTTTTAGAGTTTTTTTAAAGATTATAAATTCTTCTAAGTTTTTTTTATTTTTTTTAAAATAGTTAAAATGTTAGCTAAGAGTGTCTACTTACTAGTTGCTACTTCTAGCCACATGTTTAATAACAAAGTTAAATTGTGCTAGTTCTATAGCCTATTATATATACATTAGTAAGAGTTTTTTAGTAGTAAGAAAAGTAATAAGGTTTATGTAGTTAGTAAAGATTATAAATTATTAACTAAAACTTTAAAGCTTTACTTTTTAGTTTCTACATACATTAACTATAGCTTTTAGTTCTTTGTTAAGAATAGTGTACTTTTATTTTAATAGTGTAAACTTTGCTAAATAGTAAGCTATAGGGTGCTATTAACTATTCTTTTGTTTTTAAGAGAGTGCTGCTCTTTCTGCTCTAAAAAAAGCATTAGTATGCACTTGTCAGATTTGCGCACCTACTGTCAAGACAGGAGGAACGCTTGACAAAAGCTGCTACATAGTACAAGCAATAAGCTTAAACAGTATGTTACTGTAAATTGCAGCATTTTGCAGGCTAGTCGCGCATAGGGCAAGTGCGCAAGGGACTTAGATTAGCAAAACAAAAAGCTAAGCAACATAAGTAGAGCAGAAAAAGGATTAATAAATTAACATAATTAATATAATTAATTAATTATCCTATACATTATATCTAAACCTATTATTTATCTTAGGAAGCCTAGAAATAGTGCTTTAATTTAACAATTAAGAGTCTTAGTGCCTCTATTAATACAAAATGGCCACCCAGCCTCCTTGAGACGCGACAGTCGTCCTTCAAGACCACACTGACTACAGAGCCTGGATGATGCAGCTGCAATTGAGATGTGTAGCGCACAGCATCTGGCCGCAAGTGGACCTTAAGTTAACTATCTAAATAATCTCTAAACTAAGAGCTCTAGAGATGCTGCTAATAGCTAAGTTTTTACTAGCCTCTAATATTAAAACGCCTACGCACCTAAATAAGCTATTAATAAGTAGTGTTAGAGCCTTTAAAGAAGCTATTAAATACTACAAGATTAAAGCTAATAAGTATAAAAGTAATAGACATAATTATAAAAAAGAGTAATTAAGCTTTTAATAAATTATTGTCTTTATTTAGTTAATAGTTAGCCTGCATCTGCAGTGTACATGCTGTTCCCTAGATTAACTACTTAGACAGTAGATTACAAACCTTAAAGCTACAGTAGGCGTTAACAACTAATTTAAACAAGAATGTGTGCATAACTAATATAATGCATCTCTAAAGCTGCTAAGAAACGCGAGCATATAGGACCTATAGCTAGCAGAGTATGACTACGCTGCTATAGAAGCGGAGACATAAAATGTTCTAAAAACAACATAGTTTAATGCTATAGCAAAGAACTTTTTAACTACTATAAATAAAGTTGCCTCTTATTAGTCTATAACTTTTTAAAAAAGCAGACAGTTCACACTAAACATAAATTAGAAAGAAATAATAAAGCGCTTTTAAAAACATATAATGTTAAATTATCTAATACATATAAAAAAGCATAAAGCTGCCTTTATAATAAATAACTTATTATACTTTACTAAAAGTAAAAAGACTACCTAAGGCATAAATAAAGACGCCTGTAGTGCAGAAGTTGCAACATTAAGAAAATAAAGTAGACCTTAACATTAACATTATTAAAAAGATAATAAGAAGTTATTTTTAAGCTAAAAACCTACTAAAACAAGAAGCACTAAATGTCCTACATGTAGACACATCTATGCACTAAAGGACTGCTTCTATGTCTATTTAGACAGAGCACTAAACTAGTAGATGCTAAATAAGAGAGTTAAAGAGCTTGTAGCATTAAAGTGTAAGTATAACTTAGAATTTTAAAGCCTACTAAAAGGGCAGCGTAGATATAATTTAAGAATACTAATTCTAAAGAGTTTACATACACCTACGCTAAAGATATAAAAAGACTAACTTAAAAGCTAGAAAGTATTAAGAGTTAAGGCAGCTGCATTACTAGCTATAGTTAATTTAAACTAGAACAGATATCTACTAAGAGAATTATTTATCTTTAACTTAGGCTTAACATGCTATATTATAAATAATTTTAATTAGATTTATAACTATTATCTACTAACACTAAAAGACTTTATTTAGTTTAGAAACTCTTATGTATAGATTTAAGGCTACAAATTAATTACACTAAGCCTAAAAAGTAAGCATAGAACACATAGTTAAGCATATAGTCTTGTACTACATAACGCTGCACTGTGCCTAGACCTGCTGTGCAACCTAGTCTTGTTCTGCCTACTGTAACAGAAAGGAATCTAGTAGGACACATAAGCAGAGCTAACTGCTCTAAAGGCCTTAGACAGAATAATAATTAAAGATCTTATAAAGATCTATAGCTAATAGGTGTTAAAGTACTATCTACTATAAAAGGGCTTATATTATACACACATAATTAACACAAGAACTAAATGTAGTCTATAAAAGGCATTAGTAGAGCTATAGCATAAGTGTCTAGGACACCCTAGACTAGCTACACTTTAACACCTTGTACAGTAAGCTAAGGGGGTGTAAATTAAAGGAATTACAACAGTCTAATGTAACTTGTGTAGCAGAGCTAAGATACAATAATAAATTAGCTGCACACTATAAATTAGTAATAGTAGACCTAGTAAGAGACTGTTAATTAATTTCTATGCATATAAAGCATAGAGCATTATAAAAAAGCAGAGTTAAATGCTAATTACTAATAAGTATTTTAGCCTCTAGTAAGACCTTTACTTTAAAAATAATAAGCCTACTAAATTAATTATTAAAGCTTTTATAATCTTTATTCTTTTTTTAAAGAACTATTATAATATTACTATAAAAGTTATTAAAGCTAATAATAAGATTATAATAGTAAAACTAGAGGTAGAACACTAGCTAGCATTATATAGAATAACTGTTAAGCCTTTAGCACTAGATACACAAGCCTAGAACAGAGGAGCTAAACGCTTAGAGGGTGTAAATAAGAAGAAGTTATAGGCTATGCAACTAAATGCTAACCTACTATAGGATGTATAGCCATACATTACTAGAGCCAGCGTATACCTATACAATTAGACGCTAAACTATGCTAATAACTAGAAGACACTATACAAGATCTTCTTTACACAAGTAGCTTTAAATAATAAAGTTATTATGTTAATTTAAAAGCTAAGCTTTACACATCTAAAAGCCTATAGCTATAAAGCATTTATAATAACTAATAACACACATTAGAACAAATCTAAGCTACAGAGGCTAGACCTAAAGGCGTAGATTAGATATCTAGTTAGGTACTAATTATTAAACATCTACTGCGTATAGATACTACTGCTAGCAAAAGTAATCTATACATGCAATGTTATTTTTAATAAACACTTAATTTTTAGTAGTAAGCCTAAAGACTTAATAGATAACCTTATACATAACATAGTAAAGAAAATTGCTATATATATTAGAATAATTAAGCTTCTAACACCTAGTTATTAGCTAGAGATAGAGTTATTCTATAAAGACAACACTATAGATAATATATTAAATTTTAATAAAGTAGACCTACTAAGATACTATTAAAGAAGGAAGATTAGAGATAACTATTTATCTCCTCTAAATACTCTGCTACCTGCAGCATTGCTTATGCAGTTAATAGCTAGAGTAGCACTAAAGCTAAGCTAAATAAGGTTGTTAAAGACTATACTATAGGCTGCAGCCTTTATAGCTAGTATAAGATTTAAAAGTGTAGGAAAGCATAGTAGTAAAACGCTAGATAAAGTAGCATTAATAAAAATGCTATATAAAAGAAAGACACTTTATAGAAGCTAGCTGCTACCTCTGCTATTAACCTAAAAGCAACTAGAGAAGCACCTTCTATATAAGATGTTTAAGGCAGCAGAAAGAACGCACTTAGATAGTTATTAGACAATAAAATCTTAGACAGAGGTCTAGATAAAGCTAATTAAGGCAGCTAGATAGCAGATCCTAGATTATATGTAGGTGTACACCTACAAGCTTAACAAGCACTATAGATTGTAAAGATGTAAGGCGCAACTAGTAGTTTACAGTAATTAATAAAGAAACATTACTACATAAGACACCTACACTGCTACCCTAGCAGGACGCTTATTTTAAATGCTAATAGTAATATCTGCACGCTTTAACCTAGAGCTTAAATAATACAACATAACTAACGCGTTTATACATGCAGCAATTAACCGCAATATCTACATGCAGATGCTAAGAGGCTATTAGAAACTAGGTATAATACTAAAGCTTTAAAAAGCACTATACAGCCTATAAATTTTTTCTCTACTCTAGTAACACTATTTTATAACAACTCTTAAAGGCCTTAGGTTCTTAGCTGTTCTACATAAACTCTACTACATAACTAAAGCTAGAATATTTGTCTTCTTCTATGTAGACAACCTTATTATTGTGTACAGAAAAGGCTCTAAAGCAGATGCACAGCGTGTAGTAGACTAGTTACAAGAGAAGTATACCCTAATAGAAGGCAAGGACCTATAATAGTTCCTAGAAGTTAAGATTATTAGAAATTAACAGTAATAAATAATTTAGCTGTTATAAGCCTTATATATTAATAAGATAGCTAGGCTAGCTAACAGAAAGAACCTGCAGCATACTACACTTATAAGTAGGATTAAACTTATGCTGTAATCTAGTTTTGCAACCCTATTAGAAGTAAATTAATATTAGCAGAAGATTAGATCTCTACTCTTTACAGCAGTCACTACAAGACTAAACATTGCCTTTGCTACATCACGCCTTACACAGTTTCTCACAAATCCCGCATCTAACTATTAGGATGCAGCTAATTAAGTCATCCTGTACCTACATGCGACACAGACGTACGCACTCTAATTAGGAGGAGAAGACTACCTTGTAGTAGTAAGCAATGCGTTATTTATAGATAATACACTAAATAGAAAGAGCTTTTAGGGCTATATTATTTAACTATTTAGTAGATAGATTGCATAGTAAGCAAATAAACAAGATATAGTTACAACATTAATAATAAAAGCAGAATTACTTGCACTGTTCTAAGTTGCTAAGGAAGCTATGTTTATAAAAATGCTTTTTAACAAACTATAGGTTAAGCTGCCTAATTTAACTATTATAATTTAGTGCAATAATAAGCAGATAATTTAACTAGTAAATAAAAAAATATCTTAACTTTAAACTAAGCTCTAACATGTTAACATCTATAACTACTAGCTCTAACAGGAAGTCTCTTAACAAACAATTAAGGTTGTCTATGTCCCCTTTAGTAAGATGCTTGCAGACAGACTTACTAAAGCGCTTTTAGTTAGCAAATAGCTAAGCTTTCTTTAGCAAATTTAGCTAGTTAACGTTAGGGAGAGGATAGTTAGTTAGGAAGCAGATATAGAAGAGATTAAAGCAAGAATAGAAGCCCTAGAAGCATACTAAGGTTGCGCAATTAGGAACCAGCTTAAAGCATGTCTAAGCTAAGAGGGTGTGTTAGATTTGCGCACCTACTGTCTGTAACGATCCTCATGAATCGTTCCATCTCGGATGGCCCGGAAGGCCCCCGTATCGGCCCCGACCTCGACCTGGCCCCGACCCCTGCTGTTACCCCTATTCCCTCATGTATTTAGTCGCACCTCGCCCCTGTAGCTAGCTCGGTAGTTTTCTGATATCCTACGTACAAGGCCTATAGGTGTCATTGGTATTCCCAGGTCTCTGAGTCCCCACGCACTCCCATATGCCTCTGAGTGGATTCATACCGCATTCGGACCCATTGTCTTGCCTGCGC
>NW_022985171.1:1627750-1648768 GCF_010093535.1 Lindgomyces ingoldianus
TACCTCTGCCTCCAACCCTAAGGTTTACTCTCGTTACCCCCCCTATCCTGCATTCCCTCTCTGTGACCTGTGTTTCCTGCTCGATACCTCTCACATTGTAAACCTTCACATATCCCCTTGGGATGAGCAGTCCGCGCAGCGCAGCTAGAGGAGGCTTGACCCCATCAATTTTAATGGCAACAACGCTTGCTACAAAACAAGCTAAGTTAAACAAGCCTAGGTATCGCAACTAACAGGAGATGCAGGTACTCCTCATCCTTGATCGTCAGCTTGCGAGCCGCCCATCCACCGAGCCGCCCATGCCCCGTCATTGATCCGAGCCCTCACCGGCTACTTTGCGTACGCGCACCGATTGAGCGTTCAAGCTCTCGAGCGGATACAGTGGTGGTGGTGGTGGTGGTGGTGGTGGTGGTGGTCGTCGTCGTCGTCGTGGTGGTTGAATGCAGGATTGTTGTCAGCTGCACTAGCGCTAAGAACCTTGTGTTTTAGCGCGAAACACCTTCTGTTTTAGCGCGAAACATCTCCTGTTTTAGCGCAAAGCACCTCCTGTTTTAGCGAGAAGTGCAGCACAGACAGCTTTGTAATGCAACTGCTATTGAGCTCTGGGTGGCTTTGGGCAGTACCTGGGAAGCCTCCGGGCCGTATCCGGATCGCCTCCGGGCCTCCTGGATGGCTTTGGGCTACACCTGGTTTGCCTCCAGGCCGTATCCAGATGGCCTATAGGCCTGCAATTGCCTGCTGGCTTTGCGAAGTTGCATTACTGCCAGATGGTCTTCGGGCCGTATCCGAATGGCTGTCGGCCTATACCTAGATGGCTTTGGACCGCACCTGGTTTGCCTCCGGGCCGTATCTAGATCGCCTTCAGGCCTCCTAGATAGCTTTAGGCTACATCTAGTTTGCTAGCAAACTATGCAAGGTTTAGCAACTAAATTTTTTTAAACTAACCTTAGCTACCTCTTTCTAAAGGCTTAAGACGCGCCCTAAGAAGAAGGGGGATAAGTAGACTATCCCTACTATTAGCCCTATCCTATAAGCTACTACCTACCTTGGCGAAGGCAGGTAAGAAGGAAGGGTGGGACATAGAGGTTCCTCCTTAGGGAGATCTCCTATTAAAGTCAACTTAGTCGCACCAGTACTAGACAGCGTACAGGCTGTTACTAGATAGCCTACAGGCCCTACTAGATTGTAGTTGCTTTAAGCTGCAGCTTGCAATTACACTAAGCTGCAGCTCCACTGCACAGAGATTTAGACAACATTAGACAGGCCACGCCTAATTAAGTCTAGTTGCATGTACAGCATTACTGCCTAGTGCCATCGCATATGCCTTTGTGTATTCTAGCAAAGCAATGCCTTGCAGTTCTTGCTAAGCCCGCCAGCTTGTGCAACCTCCTGTGCCGTACAGCCCCTATAGCAATGCTCACCAGCCCAGGAGCTTATAGCTGTGGCAATGTACGCCCTCACAATAAGCTTAACACCTTATTTGTAAGGATGTAAAGCGCTTAATCCCTGCTTTGCATAGTCGCGCTAGAAGTTAAGCCTAACGTCCCTTAATTACACGTATCTAGCACTGTCGCTGCGAGGTCTGGCCACCTTGTGGTAGCAGTGCAGAGCCGCGACACCAGGTTGCTGTGTCTACCTGTTATGTCGCTAGCCTACATAGTTAGCATCCTGTCCTACCTATAACGTTTGTGTTGTTATCTATCTCCTTTAGCTCCTTTAACAATTAACCTCTAGCTAGAAGAGCTCTTAATGTTAAATTTAGGCTTGCCACTGTAAGGCTGTCTAGCTCCATGCGCTTACCAAGCACGTGCCGTACGAGCTAAGTACGCCTAGCGTCCTGCTATCCATGCGATAGCTCTCTGCCTAATATGGTATGCCAGAGAGGTGGGGAAACACGCGTACAGCTTGGGGAGCTGTCACCCACGCTCGCACCTGACTACCAGCATGGCAATGCTCCCAGCGAATAGCAACTCCCCTCAAGCATTTCACGTACAGAGAAAGAACTGGCGGAACACCGCCCAGTTCGGCATCTGATTGCTGTAACCATACACTAGGGCCCATGCGGGCTTTGCATGGTATCTTCAAACGCTCAGCGCGCGGAGATAGCCCGGTGCGGGAACGGTACATCTATGGATGCCCTCTAATGCCTGCGGGTATTAACTACCTTAGGACCTTTAAAAGCAGACCTTAACTAAATAGTAAAAATGTAAAGTCGCAATCTTAGGTTGCTTATATTTAAGCAGGCTGTTTAATTATGGGCCATCTGCTTTATCTAGCCTCTAAAGGTCTACCAGGCTTGACCTAAAGCACCTAGTTGCACTTCTTGTAAGGCCGGATGTCCCAGAACGGGCCAGTATGGCCTCACCTGACCTGTTTGGAGGTCGTATGACCTGTGCTTCGTATATAAGCATGAATCCTGACAAGCGAAGCTTAGCAGCAATTTGTCTCTCTTACAATACACTCCTATCTTTCTCTAAAAGCTTGCTCTTAGTGCTATCTGTGCTATTTACTATCCCATCTTTACATTTAAATCGCTCTACAAGCCAGCATACCGCTCAAGGGCAACATTCCTACGTAATAGTGTCAAAGCAAAACGCTAGGGGAGAATTAGATGCAACTAGCGCTTAAAGATTACCTAAGAAGCTAGCTAAAACTGCTGCTCCTAGTAATACTTAACTAGAGTTAACACTAACGCAGGGAGGAACAGAGTAAGAGATAAGTAAAAGGGACAATAGAAATCCCTATAGATTAGGCTTATTAAGCCATCCAGAAGGCGTTTAGGGCCCAGAAGGGGTCGGAAGGGCCAGTGCGGGACTAAGCGACGCACAGTCCACCCCCGCGAATCAGGCTTTAACAGAAGCCTGCGCCTAGCTGCAAGAGCAGCAGGAAGCGCAAGAACTAGCTAGGATAATAGAAATCTGTTATTAATTTAAGGCAGGCAATATAAACGCGCTTAACAAGTTGCTAACTAAGGCATTAAACGTTATTATACTAAAACCTACTTAAAACTAAGTAAACCTACCGCGTCCTAAACTGCCGCACTAATACAAAAAAAAAAACAGGGCGGACTACAACTAGTAGTGTAGGAATAATAAGGACTATTACTAAAAGAGTCTATTAAGCTTTACTTAGGAATTGCAGAAGATCTCTTTTAGCCTATAATACATTAATAAGACACTATAATTACTATAAGAGACACACTGCACTTATTTAAAGCTTATTAACCTATTATAGTTACTAACATAGCAAGATCTTAAAAATAAGATGCTTAATGTATTAAGTACCCTAGCAGAACAAAAAAGGGTAGCTTATAATGCTATAAAGAACTACAAATAACAACTTAACTAGTCCTTAACTAAACTTTTAGCCTACCTTAAGCTATTATAGACTAAAGTTAATAAGAAGAGCCTAGAAAGAATAATAGTAGACTTTAGTAGCGCGCTATCTAACAAGATTAAGCGTAATCTAACGTATATCCTACAAAGTAAGCAAGAGACGCTAGCTTAGGTAGAAGAGCAAAGCAACATATCCTACTGCCGCCTGCAGAAGGGAAAAGGGCTAAAGTTAAAAAAGAAAAGAACACAAAAGCGTTCTACCTTACCTCTAGCTAATAAGGACTTAAAGAAGCCTAAAAAAGAACAAAGAAAGCCTCTAAGCTAAAAAAGGGCTAAAAAAAAGTAAAAATCTAATAAGATAGAGGTTACTTACTAGAATTATAAGCAGCTAGGTTATATTTCCCTAGATTGTCCTATAAAGGACAAAGACAAAGACAAGTCTAATAAGAATAAGTAGAAAAGAAAAAGGCAAAGCTAGAAAAACTAAGCTTCTTTTTTTTTAGCCTATATTACTTTAGTAAGTAATAAAAAGGAGCTTAGAAACCTTTAAAACTTGTTATACCTAAAGAGGTTAACTTTATTATTAGTAATAGTAAGTATAAAGTTATTAAAAGACCTTTAGGCTATAGTAGACAAAGAAGCTAAATTAAACATCCTGTCTACTATAATAGCTAAGGAGCAGGATCTTAAGATTAAGCCCCTACTAGGTGTCTTTCTAAAGGCACCTAATAGATTAGACTTTACTGTCTACAGCTTTACAGTTATAAATGTAAAGATTATAGACTTCTAAGGAAGAGTCTAGACTTATAAGGTGCTGTTTATAGTAACAGACCTAAAGGGACCCCTAATATATTTAGGTTTACCTTAGATTAATTAGTTTAATCTAAAGCTAAACTTTTATACAAAACATATGTTATTTAAGGGCGTAAAGGACTATAGTGTGCTAAAGTACGCTAAGGTGGCCTTAGAAGACGCAGTAGAGTTTAAGCAAACTATGTAGAGTCCTAATACAGATGTCTACGTCTGCAGCGTGCTGTCTAATAACACTAAAGATTCTTTAAGACCTATAAAGCTTAAGTTAAGACTAGAGTATAAAAAATATGCAAACGTAGTTAAGTCTAATAAGATGTTAGAAGTACTACTGCATAGCCTACAGAATCTAGCTATTAAGCTAGAGGAAGGGACAAAGCTTTCTTACTAACTACTATATAACTTGTTAGAGTATAAGTTACAGCATCTCTGCAAATATATTAATAATTATTTATAAAAAAGGTAGATTTAGAGGTCTAAGTCTTCTATAAAAGCTCTAATCTTATTTATAAAGAAAAAGAATAAAGAGTTAAAGCTCTATGTAAATTATAAAGGCCTAAACTAGATTATAATAAAAAATTATTACCTGCTACTACTTATCTTAAAATCTCTTAAGAGACTTAAAAAGGCAAAGTAGTATATAAAGCTAGATATCTATAATGCGTACTATATGTTACATATTTACAAGGGAGATAAGTAGAAGACAGCATTCTAGACTTAATATAGTTATTTTAAGTACTAGGTTGTGCCTTTTAGTCTTACTAATGCTCTTATAGCTTTCTAGGCTTATATTAACTAGGCCCTAGCAGGGTTAGTTAATGTGACGTGTATTATGTACCTTAACAATATTCTAGTCTATTCTAACACAGAAGAGGAACAAGTTGTTTATGTTAAAGAAGTGCTATAAAGATTGCGTAAAGTAAAGCTTTTTTTAAAACTTAGTAAGTGTAAATTTTACACACAGAAGACTAAGTACCTAAGGTACATAGTTTACCTAGAAGGAGTTAAAGTTAACCCTTTAAAGATTAAGACAATCTAGAAGTAGCTAATGCTAAAGACTGTTTAAGATATTTGTGTTTTTATAGGGTTTATAAACTACTATAGGCAGTTTATTGCTAACTTCTCTCTAATTACCCTGCCCCTTACTAAGCTAACCTAGAAGGGCCTAAACGCAGCAAAGGGTAGTTAAGAGTAAAGGCAGAAAGAAAGTTAAAAGCTTAATATTAGTCCTAAGGGTAAAGCAGCCTTTTAAAAGCTCTAAAACTTATTTCTTAAAGTTCCTATATTAGCTTATTTTAATGCTAATAAGAAAACTAAAGTAAAAGTTAACACCTTAGAGGGCGTAATTTATAGCATTTTAAGCTAATTAGTCTTAGATAAGACTAAAGGGGCTTAATAAAGGCTAATTAGCTTTTTCTTAAAAAAGATAAGCAAAGCTAAGTATAATTATAATACTTATAATAAAGAGTTGCTTGCTATTAATAAAAGTTTAGCACATTAGTAACATTACTTCTAAAGTCTACTATTTAAACTTTTTACAGACTATAATAATCTTTGCTAGTTTATAGAAACTAAAACTTTAAACTACTAGTAGGTCTAAGCCTATAAAAGAATAACAGAATATAATTTTATTATTACGCACTGTCTAGGGAAGCTAAACCTAGCAGATAGACCCTTAAGAAGACCTAACTACATTAAGAAGTTATAACAGCCTTCCTAGAAAAAGAATGCAGCGTATGTAATAGACATGCGCAACCTCTTAAATTAATAAGATTATAATAAGAAATTAATAGTTACAGCTATTACACATTCTTAAAATTCTTTAGGCTTAGCTAGAGACTGCTTTAAAAAAAGATAAAGGCTAAAACAGCTAGATCCTAAAAGAGCTATAAGCAAAGAACTAAAGAAGGACAATAATAAAAACCTTATGTTAGGTATTAGAAAAGACTATAACAAAATAGACTTATTAGACACTAAGAGTAAAACAAAGAACAAAGAGAACTTTAATAAAAACACTTATCTCTAAAATAGGCTAGAACAACATGCTATAGCTAATATAAAAAGAAAGACTCTAATAATAGACTAAAAGAAGGCAGAAGTGTTCTAGAAGTGCTATAACAGCCTATTAGCAGGCTACTTTAGTGTAAAAAAGACACTTAAAAAAATTATACATTAATATAATTAGAAAGAGCTTAGGAAGGACGTAGAGGCGTACTATAACAACTGCCTAAGGTGCAGATAATTAGTAGCTTTATAACACCGCCTATATAGGCTCCTTCACCCTTTGCCACCGCCTAATAGGCCTTAGCAGGATGTTATAATAGATTTTATAACGCAGCTGCCCCCTTGTAAATACTTAGGGTTAGTATATAATGTAATCTTTATAATAGTAGACTGTCTTACTAAGATAGCCTACTACATGCTAGCTAGAGCTAATTAGGAGGCTTTAGACCTAGTAAAAGTTTAGTTAAAAGAAGTTATTTACCTTTATAAAGTTCTAAAGAACATTGTCTTTAATTAAAGGCTAATAATAAACTTAAAGTACTAGAATAGTTTTTGTTACTATCTTAGCACACAAAGAATTCTCTTGTTAGCCTACTATTCTAAGACTAATAGGCAGACTAAAAGACAAAACTAAACTCTAGAACAGTACCTTAGATGTTACTATTACCTAAAACAAGATAATTAGGTAATGTAGTTGCTAATAGCAGAGTTTGTGTACAACAATAGCGTACACGCGACCACAGGAGTTACTCCTTTCTAAGCATACCACAGAGCAAACCCAAGAGGGCCAGATTGGCCCAGAGAACCCCTAGGTCGGGGGGAATCGCACATGGTAAACAGAGTTGCTGCTAAAGCACTTGCTCTATAGTTAAAATGCTACTAGAAAATTGTTGCTGCAAATGCATATTAAAAGAAGTATGCAGACAAACAACAGAAGCATATATAGCTGTAAGTAAAAGACAAAGTATTAGTCTCTAATAAACACATAAAATTAATAAGGCTAAAGAAGAAGTTAGACTAGAAGTTCTTAAAACTAGAGAAAGTTATAGCCTAGATTAGCGCAGAGGCGTATAAAGTAGACCTACTTAATCTAGGAGAAGTTTATCTAGTGTTCTATGTCTTACTTTTAGAGCTATATACCTAGAAAGGGCATCTTAAGTTGCAATTAGAACTAATTATAGACACTCTACGCGCTATAGAGGATAATGTGTACTATGTAGAGAAAATACTTAACTAGAGACAGAATTTAGTTAGAGTATAAAAATATCTTATAAAATAAAAAAGTTATCTATCTAAAAAAAACTTATAGGAACCTAGACCTAATATTAGCTTAAACACATTAAAAGTGTTTTAAAAAAGTAGAGGAATATATAGCAAAAGATTAAATTATGCTAGTTTAGGTTAAACTTTTTAAAAAAAAGGAAGTAACTTAACAGATTAAGTATAGCTACTTTTACCTTATTTTTTCCTTACTTAAGGTTTTTTTAATAAGAGGTGTTTAATAGCGCTATAAGAATAAGAAGACAACATAGCCTATTTAGACCTAAGATTCCTTAGTTAGACTAAGTAAAGCTATTCTAGTATAAAATAGCTTACTAGAGTTAAGAAGAGGGTTATTTTAACCTAGGGAAATCTATTATGTAGAAGAAATAAACATCCTAGCCTAGAATAACCTATACTAGCAAGAAAAAGGCAGAGTTTAAGTCTAGCAGAACATTCTAAAATTTTTAGGATAAAAGAGCTGTAAAGTAAGTAAGCTAGAAGCAGATTAATCTATTACTACTAAGACAGTTACACTTTAAGTCTAAAAAACATAATGCAAGAGTATTTAACCTTATTAAGAAAAAAAGAAAGAAGCTTAAGCTAAAGAACCTAAAACTACACTATACTATGCATTCTTAACTATTTTTACTATAGGATGCGCTAGATCACACTAGATTGTGCTATTAGGGCCCTAGATTAGATATTAAGGTCCTCTGTAGGTGAATTTGTGACAGTAGAACAACTATTAGGATATTTCTTATTATACCTAGTTAGCTACCTCTTTTTAGCTAAGGTTTAATCCTAACTAGCCTTATTCCTAATATTATTAGCCTTATTATGCTCTTTAGAGACGCAGTAGATTGCATTAGTAGCTTTAGCAGCATTAATGTAACAATGTTGCTTAGCTTTAGTAACACAGACACCTTTAACACTATATTTCTTCTATTATGCTAGTTAGCGCTAGAATAGTTAAGAATAGCGCGCACCTACCTTTTTAGATAAAGTTATTACAGCTTTATTCTTATTAAAGTCTTTCTTAAGCGCCTTACACTTCTTTTTCTCTTTCTTAGCAATATTAGCTTTAGAGTAGGCGCGCTTCTTAAAAATAACTCTAGTCTCAGCAATTTTGCCTATAGCGCTACTGTGCGCGTACAGATGGTTGTTATACAGGATTTTGTTTTTGCTGTGAACTATTAAGAGCTAGAATAGGGCTAATTAAGCTAGATTATGCTACAACAGGAAGACTTACGCCTAAAAGAACTAAATAATAGTGTTTGCCTACAACATAACTATTATGTTAGCCTACGCTAACTAAGCAGGGTTAAGTAAATTAATAGGGGCTAAAACATTAAGCACAGCGTCCTTAAAAGCCTGTTGTTTAGGTTTAAAGGTAATAGGGAGCTATCTAGGGTTAGCCTAGACAGACTGCGCGTAAATACACTAGAAGAAGCTAGAATACGCACCTTAAAGCACTTCTTACTAGATTTAAGGCAATAAGCACACTTAGTGTACTTAATTCCCTCTTCCTTTATGCCACAACGCAACTTGTTGTTTACAAGCATATAACAGCTACTACTCTTATCTATAATGCCCTTGCAGGACATTTTGTTAACACATTAAACATAAAGGTTATTAGAGCATAAGTTTATGTTAGTAGAAGCTAATTAATCTTTCTTAAAAGAAACTATAGCTAGATTGCAATAAAGTAAGCCGCAGAGGTCTATTTTAGAGTTGTTAAGTAAAGTTAAGCACAAGGGAAAGAGCTAAGAGCAGATTAAGCAACAGGTAGGCGTAAGCAGGGTAGGATAGGACTATTAAAGCTTGTTAGCACCCCTTTGTGCTAAATTGCGCTAGAGTAGCTTAGAATGTACTTACCTTAAAAAGTTTAGAATCTTCTAAATTCTAAGCTGTAAAGAGGGCAGAGGTGTAAAGGAGATAGATTTCTAGGATAGTTAGACCCTATATATACTGTCCTAACTGCTACTCTATTAGCGTAAGATATACTGCTATTTTACTTTTACTTTTACTTTGTACTTTTACTTTACCTTTACCTAATAACTCTAGGTTATTTTTAAATAAACTTGCATAGAATTAACTAAAATAGGCAGGAGCAAGTTTTTAGGGCATTACATAACACTTTCTTGTGCTACTTAGGCCTATTGTCATCTGTTCTATCCTCTAAGTTGTAGGACTACTATAAGGGGGGATAATGTAAGGCCAGATGTCCTAGAACAGGCCAGTATGGCCTCACCTGACCTGTTTAGAGGTCGTATGACCTGTGCTTTGTATATAAGCATGAATCCTAACAAGCGAAGCTTGGCAGCAATTTGTCTCTCTTACAATACACTCCTATCTTTCTCCGAAAGCTTGCTCTCAGTGCTATCCGTGCTATTTACCATCCCATCTTTACACTTCTCCTAACACAGTTTTCCCTCACTAAGGTTTTCCAGAGTTCAGTCACCAGTGATGGGTACTGCCCAGGCGTGACCCGTACGGTCACCACCGCAGGTCCGCCTATAGCCAGTGCAAGCTTTGTGGCTAACTATGTACTCTTTTTTCCTACTAGGTTTTTAATAAGGCTAGTCACACTACTTTTGTACATAGAATTTAACACTACCTATCCTTTTCTAGGTCTCGGGACGAGCCCTAAGAAGAGGGGAGGCTATGTCACAGTTATGTTACAGCTATCCAACCCCTGAGTACCTTAAGGGCTTGGCACGGGGTATATAGGCTCCTCGGCCTCCGTACCTCTGCCTCCAACCCTAAGGTTTACTCTCGTTACCCCCCCTATCCTGCATTCCCTCTCTGTGACCTGTGTTTCCTGCTCGATACCTCTCACAGTTATACTTTTGCTACATAGTCTAGTTTATCTTTTTTTATGTAGATAAGAATATTATCTAGGTAGACTAGAACAAAGATGTCTAGGTATAAGTTAAGTGTAGTGTTAATTACTCTTTAGAAGGTTGCAGGTGCGTTAGTAAGCCTAAATAGTATAATAAAAAGCTTATAAAAAGCTTATAAAGTTTTAAAAGCTGTTATCTATTTATGTTTTTTTTATTTTTATTTTATTAAATCTATCTTAGACATTAAACTTTATAAAGTGTATAGTTTCTTTTAGCTAATTTATAATGTTTTAAATAATAAAAAGAGGGAACTAATTTTTTATAGTATTTTTATTTAAGGTCTAGTAGTCTTAGTAGACTCTTACTTTTTATTTTTATTTTTTATAAAGACTACTGCTAATGCTATAAGGCTTTTACTCTTTTTAGATATAGCCTCTTACTAGCATGTAATTAATATATTCTTATAATGCTTTTTTCTAAGCTGCTATAAGAGGGTGTAGCTTATATATCTTTAGCTAGGGATTAGGCTTAAGGTTAATTACATAGTTCTAGAGTTAATGTAAAGGAAGTTCTTCTAGGTTCTTAGAGGTTATAAACATGTTTTTATAACTATAGTATTTTTTTAGTAAGTCTTTCTTAGGTTTTTTTATAATTTTGTAAATTTTTACTTAGTTTAGGTCTTTTTTTTTTAAACTTTTTAAAGAAGACTTTCTTTAACTTTTTTTTATTATGTAGATAGCACATGCTTTTAGTTCTTAGTAGGGGAATTTCTAAGGTCCTGTCTTCTTTTAAGGGCTGTCTAGTCCTTAGTTAGTTTATATGCGTGCTAGATAACTATTCTTATAGCATGCTGTTCTTATTATTTATGCGTGCTTAGTTTTAAGTTGTATTATTATTATTTACTAGTTAATTTTAAAGTTATGTTTATAAAGCTAATTATATTTTAATATAATTTAGTATTTTCCTTTAAGTAGTAGTATGCTAAATAATATTTAGTTATTTATGTCTTTAGTTTTTATAACTAGTTTTTTAGTCTTAAGCTAGATCTTTTCTCTACTATACTTAATTAGTAACATGTTAGCTAGGGATACTCTAAAGAGTTTTTTTTTTACTTAAAAAGGTATCTTATTTTAGTTAACCTAGGTAGAATTAATTACTATAAACGTATAGCTGCTATCTATTAGCGTAAGGCCCTCTTATTTGCAGCCTATGTGTCTTAGGGTGACTTTAGCTGTTAGGCTTCTTTTAGGTCTTTATTCTACTGCTATTAAAACTTTTATGTTATAGTAAATTTTATTATAGTTTATGCTAACATTATTTTCTTTAATGTTTAGAATGTAGTGTATTTGTTTATTTACTTAGTTAGCAGTAACTTTAAATTTTTAATAGTCTTTTACTATATAGTCTTCTACTAGGCAGTTAATGCTTTTTACTTTATAGTAGTGCAGGAGTTAATTATTCTGTTAGTTAGCCTTTTATTAGAAATAGTAGAAAGAGTAATTAAAGGCCTTTTTACATTTAGTCTAGAGCTTTCTTTTGTAAATTAGGCCTATACTGCAGTGCTAATAGTTTAGCATTTTACACATAGTAGCTAGTCTAGTTAAGGTGTCTATAAACTGTTTACTTTTTTATGCTCTAATTAGCTACTATCTAGCCTAGTGTTTAGTTAGCTAGTGCTAGACGCAGTATTTATTTATGCACAAGTACTAAGTATATAAGCATTGTTTAAGGTTAGTATAAATTAGTATAGGTTATATTTAAGCCTATTATAAGTATTCTTTTATCCTAATTATCTGCAGGGGGTGGCTTCTGTATTTACATTATGTAAGGACGGAGCTCTGTACCACTACGCCAATACAACCAAAAAGGTGCGAATAATCAACCAACAGTTAATTATTGCGTACAGAATAGTATATATACCCGTCGCACGTAAGCACCATCTCGGCCTTACACGTAAGCGCCATCCCGGCCTTACATTATCCCCCTTCTTAGCAGACGCATGTCCCAGGCGTCACATGACCTACCCGCAGCTCAGAGGCGCCTATGCGCATGTCTCGGTTACCGGCCAGAGGCTGACCACCTGCGGCCCAGAGGCGCGGGATAAACACGACGCAACGCTCAGTGGCCACGCCAGCTAAGCCATACACACTAGACCTCCCAGCAGCTACAACGTGGCGCCAGAAGAGGCCGCCTCACGTTTCAGTCTAAAAACTGGCTAAGCTGTCCAAGGTGTGGGTCGAACGCGCGACCGTCCTTGTCGTTAGTTGATTATTATGTAAGGACGGAGCTCTGTACCACTACGCCAATACAACCAAAAAGGTGCGAATAATCAACCAACAGTTAATTATTGCGTACAGAATAGTATATATACCCGTCGCACGTAAGCACCATCTCGGCCTTACACGTAAGCGCCATCCCGGCCTTACACATTAGAAGTTGTTGTGTTGCTTGCTTTTACATAGAATATAGTATTTATAAACTTATTACTCCTCTAGTTCCTTTCTTATTACTGCTAACACTAGAGGTAGTGTATTTAGTTGTTTGTTAGATAAAGCTAAGGTCTAAAGGGGTGTCTAGTGCTAGTTAAAGCTTTTCTTTTTTACTAGTATTTTTTAAAAAACCTTTATTATTCTTCTTTATTTAATATATTATAGTAGACTATAGTAATCCTTTTTATAACTTTATAGGTGTTATAGTTGTTGTCTAGAACTACTTTATAAAGTCTTATTTTATAAAGGTTATAGTTATGTAGTTTTTTATATTTTTAGTAATCTTTTTACTTAAACTGTTATTTTAGTTTCTTAGGTAAAATGCCTAACTTATTTTACTTAAAAGGGTATAGTTTTTCTTTTTTTTTATATTTTTAATATAGTTAGCTACTTATGTTAAATTTTACTATTCTTTAAAAACTACAGCTTGTTTAATAGCCTTAGAGATACTGTCTTCTTTTTAGACCTTTACTACCTAATAGTCTACTAAATAGTTAGAGGATTTATAATTAGCTTTATATCTCTAGTAGAGTTGTTTATTAAGCCTGTTATGTATTTCTTTTTGTGTTAGGCCTTTGTTAGCATATATAGCTTTAGTAGCTAACTTAATATTTTTATTCTCTAGTTACTTAGAGTTTAGATATTTCTAATAAAAGTAGCCTACTTTTTTATAGTTAAGGTATGCTTTTTTTTAAGCTATTTTTTTTATTTTTTATTTAAAAGTAGCCTTACACTTTAAAGAGAACTACTCTTTTTTTTTAAAAAAAAAAGCTATACATATGCTTAGCGTAACTAAGATTTATAGGTTTGCTATTAAACTATAAGGTTTTTTTCTTTTTCTAGAACTAATTAAGTTTTAAAGTTATTACACCTATTTTTTTATGTTGCTTAGCATGTCTTTTATTATAAGTAAGTGCTTTTTAGACATATTTCTTAAAGTTTTTAAGCTTTTTTATGTAAGTAAATTTGTTTTTAATTATGTTTAAAAGCCTATTATAAAACATTTATTTTATTACTCTCTAATCTGTCTATTTATAGATAACTAGTTACTTTCTAAAGTAGGCAGCGTATTATTAGACAGAGCTTTTTTTTGGTTATAGAAAGTCTATTTTATTAACTACTAGTTTTTTTTAGTTAGCTAGCCTATAAATTATAGTTAAGGCTACTTTAAAAGAATTAATATCTTTAAAGACTTTTTATGTTTCTAGTAGTAAAAGTTCTTTATTTATTTAATAGTTTATCTAATTATTAGCATGTAGTTAGAACTATATAGCAGGTAATTCTTTTAAGTGTAGGCTTATTTATAAAATTATTTCTTTATTAGTCTTAAAAGCACTCTTATTATATTATATATAAAAGTGGCACTTTATAAAGAAGAGTTTTAAGTCTTTAGTAAAGCTGTTAAATGCTTTAAGTAAGGTAAAGCATAAAGTTTTTTTAGATTTAGTACTGTTTTTTTCTTAAGTAATATTTTAAAGGTTAGCTACTTCTAGCTAAAAGGCCTATAGTTATAGGACACTTAAAAGTCTTTATTATGCTTATTACTAAAAAGGTTGCTTAAGATGTTCTAGCTTATTATAGAGGTATAATATCTAGTAGTTCTGTGCTTCTTTAGTAGCTATAAGGGTCTAGCTAGTGCTAGCAGCTAAGGCACCTGTTATGCTAATGTCTAAAGTAGTAGCTATACTTTATAGGTAGTAGTAATTACTGTTATAATTCTTACTTTAATAAAATAGTATTTTTAGAAGTACTATAGCCTATAGTTATGTTAGAGAGTAAGGGGAAAAACTTAGCTAGATTAGGTGTACAGTCTGTTAAGCAGAGTATAGGTAAGGTGGGGGTAAAGAAGGCAGATTATAGTTTAGCCTAGTAGCTGTATAGGGAGCTAGCAAAC
This sequence comes from Lindgomyces ingoldianus, assembly GCF_010093535.1. Classification (NCBI taxonomy): domain Eukaryota; kingdom Fungi; phylum Ascomycota; class Dothideomycetes; order Pleosporales; family Lindgomycetaceae; genus Lindgomyces; species Lindgomyces ingoldianus. Next base: position 1,642,389 of record NW_022985171.1, read on the forward strand.
CTAATCTAAAAGAATAGAAAAGAAGGTATATATAGTGTAAGATATATAAGGCAGTAATGTTCTTTTTATAAAAGTTTTAATGCCTCTTAGTCTATTAAGTAGGTAAAGACTAAATAGTAATTACAGCTTTCTAGCTATAGTTGTGATTAAGATTATATACATAGGGTTTACATGCAGTGCATGCTATGCATGTTTGCATGTTTGTTGCCTGCATAGCCTGCATAGCCTGTAAACCTGCAAAGCCTGTAGTCTTATTAGATAATGCACTCTGCTAGGCTTTTGTCTAAAAGCTGGAGCTATTCCTTATCTGTCCTGTCACGTGACTTGTCTAACATAGGGTTAAGCGTTTTCCATCTCTTGTCGCTTAGGCTGTAAGAAACAGCTAATAGGGAAATTACAGTCAGTTTATTGGCTGTAACATGTAATTAGACTAAGCATAACATGTAAACATGTAAGTAAAAAGTAAAAGTAGTATCTAAATAATATTCTAGGCTGTACTATACTATATAGTGCTAGAGCAGGTTGTTATAGGCTATAATAGAGTTTGTTAGGGTGTAGTCTTGGCAAAAGTAGACAACTTAGGTGTGTAAGCAACTCGCCTGTGAAGTACGTTAATAGTGTTTATGTAAACTACTAGAAGAGAATTAAATGTAACTAGCACTTTAAAACTACTTCTTCTTAGAATAATTAACTAAAGTTAACACTAACATAGAGAGATCTAAAGTAAAAAATAAGTAAAAGAGATAATAGAAGTGTTTATAAATTAGCTTATTAAGCTCTCTAGAAAGTATTTAAAGCTAAAAAAAAGTTAAAAAAAGTTAAAAAGCTAGTAACTATAATGCTAAGTAACATATAGCCTATCTTTAACGTATTTTACAAGCAAGTAGTCTATAAAAGTAAACGGTCCACTTCAACAACCTTTTATACATAAATTACACTTTACTCTATAATGCCTATATTAATTTATTAAATAATAATAAAAATATAATTAATAATATATGCTTTATAAATAGTGTAAGTTTTAGCTTAGTAACTTTACTAGAAGTAGGAGTTAATCTTATACTATTTTAAACTATTTTACTTATCTTTTACTTATTATTTAATAGCTAACTTAAACTTACTTTATATATAACTATAACGTACCTAACAGGTTGGCCGGCCACACGGGTTGGCCAGCCACTTTTGCCAAGCCTCCACTAAAACTACCCTATTCTAGCGCAAAACAGCCTACTTTAGCCCTGTATAAAGTAATATAACATAAGATATTATTTAGAGTCTACTTCTACTACTTTTTTACATGTACATAAGTTATACCTAGTTTAATTACACTACCTGTATTACCTTTAACTTAGCTTACCTCTTTTAGTGCGCACCTATGTTTTTAGCTTCTTTTTATTACTACACACTCTAAACTTTTTTAAAGCAGTTAGACAAGCTTTATTTTTAACTATTAAAGTCTTTTTTACTTAAATCTGCTTTCTTTTATGTAATCTATGTTATGTAGTAGCCTTATTTGCTGCTTAAAGCTTTATAATCTTCTTTTACACTAACACTAGCTTATGCGTAATAATTAATGCTCTCTTTAAAACCTTTTTAAAAGCCTTTACTATAGATGTTAGTAAGCTATTTACATACCTCTAAATTTTTACTTTTATAAGCATTAATTATAACTTAAATTTAAAGGTATTACTTAGAGTTTATAACTACTAAGGCTTATTATTAATAAGTAGTAGTAGTAATAAAGTATATAACTAGATGTTAAAGGCTATTTTAACTTATTCTAGGTTAAATAGAACTAAACTAGCGCTTTAAAACCCTTCTTAGATATTACTAGAAGTAATTACTGCATTATAAGTGTGTATAAAGCATAGTAGAAACTTAAGTTTTATAATATAAGTAATCTAGTTACACATAAAATCTTTAGCTTAGTGCTTATACACCTTCTTTAAAGAGGCAAAACAACTTATATTAAAAGGCTATAAAAGGTGTAATAAGTGTAAAAGTATATAAATAGTAATAATTTTATTTTTTTTATAGTACTACTAGAAATTAAGTAAGTTATAGCTCTTATAGCTATTAATAATAAAAAGCTAATAAGCGCTTATAACTTTTTTTTTATATGCTTATTAAAGTGCTTTATCTACTATAGCTTAAGCTTATTTATTGTCTAGCTGTTCTTAGAGACTATAATAACCTAGTTTTAAAGCAGATTCTTCTTCTTATACTAAGCAAAAAAGTAATAGCAGCCCTTAAAAATAATAAAAAGTAAAATAGCCTACTTTATTATATTAATACTCTAGATAACTATTATCTACTTTTTATTACTTTACTATATTACCTTTAGCTGTCTATGTCTCTTTAAAGCTATAATAACTACTTTAGTTAATATTTAGCTTATTATAAAGCTTAACTTATTAAAGTTATACATGTTTTTATTCTAAATACTATACTTAGCTTTTATGTTAGCTACTAAGTAAAACTAGCCTTAGATAACCTTTAAATTCTTATAAAGCACTTTTTTATAATTATACTTATAATTAAACTTTATTATAAACTTAAGGCAGTGCTTAACCTACATACTAGGCTAGTTTAAGCTAACCTAGCCTAGATTACACTCTACGCGTAAAGAATTAGCTATATTAGCTATAGCTTTAAGCCTAAAAAAAAATTTATGTGTAATAAGCTTAAGTATATACTTAACAACTACTTTTTTTTTAAGCTTAGTTAGATTTCTTAATTTAGGCTAGCATTCTACTTCTAAAGGCTGTCTAGCGTGTTAATTACTTAGTGTTATGTAAAAGACATTATAGATAGCTATAGCATGTTATAAGAAAAGTTTTAAGTCTTATTTAAAAGCCTAAAAAGTAAGCTATATTTAATGTTCTTTAAAAGATTTAATCTAGTGTTGTTGTTAAAGCATTATGTAGATAGGTAAAGTATAGTAGAGGCTTAGCAAAAGTGGCTAGCCAACCTGTGTAGCCGGCTAACCTGTTAGGTACGTTAAAAGTTGTTTTATTTTAAATCTAATTTTTTATAATATCTTTATGTTAGTTAGCTTACTCCTCTAGATGGCTACGCATCTAGTAGTGGGTCTCTTCTCTGCGTAGCTACGTACGCGGTAGGTGCTGGGCAGCTGTACGCTAACCGTACAGCCTGTAATAAGAGTGAGCAGGCAAGGATCTTCTTGTAATTAACTACTGCCCACTCTCTTTGTACAAAGAAAGAGGGTTGTTAAGTACACATAGCTGTTACAGTCTCTGAGTGGACCATAAGCGAGTGTCTGCTAGCCGACGCATTGGGTGAAGACGGCTGGTGGAACCCCTTCGCATCTCCGTTACGGGAATGGCACTGGAACGGGTCACGTGACATCCCGAGGAATCCGGAGAGACCCGGATGGAGATAGGAGGCTTGGCAGAGATACATGCGCTAAGGGAAGCGCATGCAGTGTATGCAAACCTTAAGTATATAGTCTTAATCTTAACTATTACTAGAAGGGTTGTGATCAACGTTTAGTCTTCTCTTTACATTAACTAAGTAGTATAATAGTTTATAAAGACATTATACAGTGCCAAGACAAAAGTCTGTTCCCGCAACGCGTAACCGAGAAACGCGACAAACACAACACCATCTTTCTACTATTAATTGCGCAGCCACCATAAGGTCTTTTGGCAAGGAAATTTCACATAATTGTTGCCAGAATGCTGAGTTATTAGTGCAGCAGCAGGAGTTAATTATTTTAAAGTCTGAGGCTAGCGTTTCTGCTGCAGAACTGGCAGAGGAATTCTCCTGCACAACGCGCTGCATTAACACCACAATTGCGCGCTAGAAAGCAACTAGCTGCAATCTTTCACGCTATTAATCTAGACACCCCTCTAAGCTATTGCGTTGTACTAAGCGCCTGCTATTTTAAACAGCTTAAAAATATCTAAAAATAGAGTATAAAACGCTGCTTAAAGAGACTAGCCTTACGCCACGCATATCTACTAAGACTGCCTATTGTACGCTTAAGAAGTTTAATCTTACTAACTTTTGCTGCAAGCGCAGACCTAAGATTAACCGCGCCACAGCAGGCAGAAGGCGCGCGTGGGACAGAGCATAGCAGCGCTTTAACTAGAAGAGATAGACAATGCGCTTCTCTAACAAGTGCTTTATTAAAAAAGGCTCTAGTACTAACTAGAAGTAGTGCTTTTGCTATCTTACAGAGAAGTAGAGGCATAAGATAATAGAGGAGCGTTCTACAGCTTAGCAGCCTGCGCAGATAGTGTGGGCGTCTATCTAGATTAATTGCAGACAGAGGGTACGTTGGAGCCCTCTTATAATTATAAAGAGAGACCCTGCTGCTCCCTACCACAGCTACTTAGCTAAGAGCTACATCTAAGCGCTTAAGGAAGGTCTCCTGCGTAACTACTAAAGAGGAGATCTATTCTAGCAGGATAACGCGCGCATACACACAGCAAGAGCAACGCGCGAATAGTTGCAGAGGCACTATATTAATATTGTTAATTTCCCCCCCTACTCTCTAAACCTTAACCCTATTAAACATATATAGTAGGCGCTAAAAAGGACACTCTATAGGCTGCACCCTAAAATAGCTACAATAGGCGACTCTGCAGAGGAGTAGGATCAGTTCTGTGCAGCATTAAAGGAGGCGTGGCAGAAAATACCTAATTCTCTAATTAAGAAGCTTATCTTTTTAATGCTGCGCTGTCTACAGGCTCTGCAACAAGCGCATAGCTACTAGACAAAGTATTAGGATAATGCGATTAAAATAAGCTATTAATTATGCTTATGCAACTATTTAGGGTGGCTATATAATTGATTAAATAGAGGGGGCAGATGTTTAGTGGGGCTCGCTAAATGCTGCCCGGAACAGACTTTTGTCCTAGTACTGTACTATTAAATATCTTGCACTATATATTTACTCTAATTATTATCTCTCTAAGATTGTTTCCCCTACTTCTTATACAGCAGAACAAGGCAAACTACAACAGACTACTAAGACTCTCTAAGCTCTAAATAGTTAGCTAGCTAGATTATACACCTAACTTCTTACCTATTCTCTCTAATTGCCCTTCTTTATAGCTTCTCTTACTAGTCTATGTACTAAACAAACACATTCTTACTAGCACATAACTAGTAAGTAGAAATTGTAACATTAATTACTACCCCTTCTATAAAGTATAAATCCTACACGCTTTTTATTTAACAGTATAATAGCTAGAGCAACACTGTCTAGAAGCACGCTGTCACGGTTATGTTACAGCTATCCAACCCCTGAGTACCCTAAGGGCTTGGCACAGGGTGTAAGGACGGAGCTTGTAACGGTACAGGCAAGACAATGGGTCTGAATGCGGTAGGAATCCACTCAGAGGCATATGGGAGTGCGTGGGGACTTGATGACCTGGGAATCTTATTAACACCTATAGGCCTTGTACAAAGGATATTAGAAAACTACTAAGCTAGCTACAGAGAAGAGGTGCAACTAAATACATAAGGGAATAGAGGTAACAGCAGGGGTTAGGGCTAGGTTAGGGTTAGGGCTAATACAGGGGCCTTCTAGGCTATCTAAGATGGAACAATTTATAAGGATTGTTACACTATCCCCCCCCCCTTTATAGACTAATAGTCTCTATTAGTAGGTAGAAGTATTACTGTTATATTCTCTGCCTTCTTAAAAACTAAAACTAGTCTAATTTAGCTAGGTGTCCTTGCTAAGTATTCCTTCGCACTGCTAGCAGTGTCCTCTAAACTAAACACTATGCGTGCGCGCCCGCTCTAATATTAATCTGTATAGATGTCTAGCTAATTATTCTTTACTATCTATGTAGTTATTAATCTTAGGCATGTGTTTAGTAAGGTAGCATTTAAGTATTATTAAGAGTGCCTAAAAGGTCTTTTGCTACTAGGGTAGCAGTAGTAATTTAAGGCATTATTAGAGGTAATTTAGTAGTTAGAGTTTAGTAGTTGCCTAGCAGTGTTTTAGTAGATTAGCTGCTTAAGTTGTGCTTATAATTAAGCATAGATATACTGCTAGAGGTTAACTCTAAATTAGGTAGGTCTAGCTTTAGGTTCTATAAAGGCAGGTTTAGCTGTTAATAGAGTAGTAGTTAAGAGTTAAGCATTAGCAGTTATCTCTAATCCTAATAAGTTATTAGTAGTCTCTAAGTTTCTACCTTAGTGTAAGGCCGGATGTCCCAGAACGGGCCAGTATGGCCTCACCTGACCTGTTTGGAGGTCGTATGACCTGTGCTTCGTATATAAGCATGAATCCTGACAAGCGAAGCTTGGCAGCGATTCGTCTCTCTTACAATACACTCCTATCTTTCTCCGAAAGCTTGCTCTCAGTGCTATCCGTGCTACTTACCATCCCATCTTTACAT
>NW_022985172.1:0-3835 GCF_010093535.1 Lindgomyces ingoldianus
AAGATATCTCTTTGTTTACTAGTCAGATTGTCTGCTTGTTGTCACACTAGATTGTAATAGTTGAATTAGGCAGCTTAACCTGTAGTTTGTTAAGAAGCATTCTTGTAAACATAGCTTCCTTAGCAACTTAGAACAGTGCAAGTAATTCTGCTTCTGTTGTTAACATTGTGACTGTATCTTGTTTATTTACTTGCTATGCAATCTATCTGCTAAATAGTTAAATAACATAGCCCTAAGAGCTCTTCCTATCTAGTGTATTGTCTATAAATAACACATTGCTTGCTACTACAAGGTAGTCTTCTCCTCCCAATTAGAGTGCGTACGTCCGTGTCGCATGTAGGTACAGGATGACTCAATCGGCTGCATCCTGATGGTCAGATGCGGGATTCGTGAGAAACTGTGCAAGGCGTGATGTGGCAAAGGCAATGTCTGGTCTTGTAGTGACTGCTGCGAAGAGCAGAGATCTAATCTTCTGCTAATATTAATTTACTTCTAATAGGGTTATAAAACTAGATTACAGCATAAGTTTAATCCTACTTATAGGTGTAGTGTGCTGCAGGTTCTTTCTGTTAGCTAGCCTAGCTATCTTGTTAATATATAATGCCTATAATAGCTAAATTATTTATTGCTGTTAATCTCTAATAATCTTAACTCTTAAAAACTATTATAGGTCCTTGCCTCTTATTAGGGTATACTTCTTTTATAACTAGTCTACTACATGCTATGCATCTGCTTTAGAGCCTTTTTTATGCGTAATAATAAGGTTGTCTACATAGAAGAAAATAAATATTCTAGCTTTAGTTATACAGTAGAGTTTATATAGGACAGCTAAAAACCTAAGGCTTTTAAGGGTTATTATAAAATAGTGTTGCTAGAGTAGAGAAGAAATTTGTAGGCTGTATAGTGCCTTTTAAAGCTTTAGTATTATACCTAGTTTCTAATAGCCTCTTAGCATCTGCATGTAGATATTGCGGTTAATTGCTGCATGTATAAACGCGTTAGTTACGTTGTATTATTTAAGCTCTAGGTTAAAGCGTGCAGATATTGCTATTAGCATTTAAAATAAGCGTCCTGCTAGGGTAGCAGCGTAGGTATCTTATGTAGTAATGTTTCTCTATTAATTGCTGTAGACTACTAGTTGCGCCTTACATCTTTGCAATCTATAGTGCTTATTAAGCTTATAGGTGTACACCTACATATAATCTAGAATTTGCTGTCTAGCTGCCTTAATTAGCTTTGTCTAGACCTCTGTCTAGAATTTTATTGTCTAATAACTATCTAGGTGCGTTCTTTCTGCTGCCTTAAACATCTTATGTAGAGGGTGCTCCTCTAGTTACTTTTAGGTTAATAGTAGAGGTAGTAGCTAGCTTCTATAAGGTGTTTTTCTTTTAAATAGCATTTTTATTAATGCTGCTTTATCTAGTGTCTTACTGCTATGCTTTTTTACACTTCTAGATCTTATGCTAGCTATAAAGGCTATAGCTTATAGTACAGTCTTTAGCAACTCTATTTAGCTTAGCTTTAGTGCTGCTCTAGCTATTAACTGCATAAGCAATGCTGCAGGTAGCAGAGTGTTTAGAGAAGATAGATAGTTATCTTTAATCTTTCTTTCTTAATAGTAGCCTAGTAGGTCTACTTTGTTAAAATTTAATATATTATCTATAGTATTATTTTTATAAAATAACTTTGTCTCTAGCTAATAACTAAGTGTTAGAAGCTTAATTATTTTAATGTATATAGTAATTTTTTTTACTATGTTATGCATAAGGTTATCTATTAGGTCTTTAGGCTTACTACTAAAGATTAAGTGTTTGTTAAAAATAATGTTATGTGTACAGATTACTTTTGCTAGCAGTAGTATCTATACACAGTAGATGTTTAATAATTAGTACTTAACTAGATATCTAATCTACGCCTTTAGGTCTAGCCTCTGTAGCTTAGATTTATTTTAATGTGTGTTATTAGTTATTATAAATGCTTTATAGCTATAAGCTTTTAGATGTGTAAAGCTTAGCTTTTAAATTAATATAACAACTTTATTATTTAAAGCTGCTTATGTAAAGAAGATCTTGTATAGTGTCTTCTAGTTGTTAGCATAGTTTAGCGTCTAATTATATAGGTATACGCTAGCTCTAGTAATGTATAGCTATACGTCTTATAGTAGGTTAGCATCTAGTTGCATAGCCTATAACTTCTTCTTATTTACACCCCTTAAGCGTTTAGCTCCTCTGTTCTAGGCTTATGTATCTAGTGCTAAAGGCTTAATAGTTATTCTCTATAATGCTAGCTAGCGTTCTACCTTTAGTTTTACTGTTGTAATCTTATTATTAGCTTTAATAACTTTTACAGTAATGTTATAATAGTTCTTTAAAAAGAGGATAAAGATTATAAAAGCTTTAATAATTAATTTAGTAAGCCTATTATCTTTAAAGTAGAGGTCTTACTAGAGGCTAAAATACTTATTAGTAATTAGCATTTAACTCTGCTCTTTTATAATGCTCTATGCTTTATATGCATAGAAATTAATTAATAGTCTTTTACTAGGTTTACTATTGCTAATTTATAGTGCACAGCTAATTTATTATTGTATCTTAGCTCTACTACATAAGTTACATTAGACTATTATAATTTCTTTAATTTACACCCCCTTAGCTTACTGTATAAGGTGTTAAAGTGTAGCTAGTCTAGAGTGTCCTAGACGCTTATGCTATAGCTCTGCTAATGCCTTTTATAGACTATGTTTAGTTCTTATGTTAATTATGTGTGTATAATATAAGCCCTCCTATAGTAGATAGTACTCTAACACCTATTAGCTATAGATCTTTATAAAATCTCTAATTATTATCTTATCTAAGGCCTTTAAAGCAGTTAGCTCTGCTTATGTGTCCTACTAGATTCCTTTCTGTCGCAGTAGGCAGAATAAGACTAGGTTGCACAGCAGGTCTAGGCACAGTGCAGCGTTATAAAGTACAAGACTGTATGCTTAACTATATGTTTTATGCTTACTTTTTAGGCTTAGTGTAATTAATCTGTAGCTTTAAATCTATATGTAAGAGTTTCTAGACTAGATAAAGTCTTTTAGTGTTAGTAGACAATAGTTATAAATCTAATTAGAATTATTTATAATATAGCATGTTAAGCCTAAGTTAAGGATAAATAATTCTCTTAGCAGATATTTATTCTAGTTTAAATTAACTATAGCTAGCAATATAGCTGCCTTAACTCTTAATACTTTCTAGCTTTTAAGTTAGTCTTTTTATATCTCTAGTATAAGTGTATATAAACTCTTTAGAATTAGTATCTTTAAATTATGTCTACGCTGCCCTCTTAGTAGGCCTTAAAATTCTAAGTTGTGCTTACGCTTTAATGCTACAAGCTCTTTAACTCTTTTATTTAGCATCTACTAGTCTAGTGCTCTGTCTAGATAGACATAGAAGCAGTCCTTTAGTGCATAAATGTGTCTGCATACAGGACATTTAGTGCCTTCTGTTTTAGCAGGTTTCTAGCTTAAAGATAACTTCCTATTATCTTCTTAATAATGTTAATGTTAAGGTCTACTCTGTTTTCTTAATGTTATAACTTCTGCACTACAGGCGTCCCTATTTGTGCCCTAGGTAGTCTTTCTACTTTTAGTAAAGTATAACAAGTTATCTGTTATAAAGGCAGCTTTATGCTTTTTTATATATATTAGATAATTTAACATTATATATTCTTAGAAGCGCTTTATTATTTCTTTTTAATTTATGTTTAGTGTGAACTGTCTGCTTTCCTAAAAGGTTATAGACTAATAAGGGGCAACTTTATTTACAGTAGTTAGAAAGTCCTTTGCTACAGC
>NW_022985172.1:5870-70400 GCF_010093535.1 Lindgomyces ingoldianus
GCATCTACTCCTCTCTAGGTCATATTAGTATATATTATATAGAGAGTTACTACCTTAGTAATTACCTGGGCTAAGGCGTTAAGTTTTGCCATTGCTCCTTGTTACACTTCCTTGCCTTCAAGGGGTATACAGATCTTCTGAGGTTAGCCTACGACCAATACAATGCGAATCGACATCCTGTAGAACCCCACGGTCGATCTCCTCTTCATCTTGCTGCAAGAGGGGGCCACATTGACACTTTCCAATATCTCATTAGCATGGGTTTTAATCCAAGGGATAAGGACGCAAAAGGGGATAGTCTGCTACACTACGCTTCCTCCGCAAGCTCATTACAGGTCCTTAACGCAGTGCTAGATATGGGTCTTCCGTTTTCACTGCAGAGTGAAAATTGGAGCCCCCTACACTGGGCTTGTAGGACCGGGAAGCCTGAGGTTGTAGAGCGACTGATTGAGGAAGGACTTCGCAGTGAATGTATTACCATCCTTCAGCCGGAAGGCCAATGGAGCCCTGCCTCTATCTCTATCTTCCATGGAAACGAAAAGATGCTTGAAGAACTTTCCACACCCTGTAAATCTCAGCTAGATATAGGAGCGGATACCGTGCGACTCTACGGTATTCGCCATAGAAATTATTCTTGCGATGGATGCTTTCATGTAAGTAGATATCTTGAAGTAGACCAACAAATCTCACATTAAACAAGATATTTACGGGCCGCGCTTCCACTGTCACACTTGTCCAGACTTCGATTATTGTTTTATGTGCAAGCCATTTTTTGATCATATACACGAGAGCCATGAATGGGAGCTTGTGGAGCCTTCCTTCGATTCTCCTGTATAGGAAAGTACTAGTACACGGATATATGTTTTTACGTTTGGGGATAAGGTTTAAGAGGAGGGAATTACTTTTGCTAGGCAAGAGGGTGGCTTGGCTTTAATACACTATAACTATTCTATATTGCGAAGCTACTTGCTAGGGACAAAGTTTTTGTGAGATGCCTTGACTGGTGCAGTTTTGCACGAGGGTCTGGGTGACATCATTCAACAAGTTGGAATAGCAGAGGAGGAAGGTTTTCAATATGATGGCAAGAGAACCCCCTCTGGGAAGCTTAAAAATGAACATGTTGAAGGGCTAGCCGGCCGACGAAGAATTTATTGGACCTAATCGAGGCAGTGTTGCCATGGGTGGGTGGCCGAATGTCACCTACAGGTGGGTAGGCTACCCAGTGTAAGGCTTCGCAATATAGTTGAGAGGACCATTCAACTTACCCAACCGCTGCCAACTGGACTCTAGCGTTCGCGTCACATCATGGACGAAAGATCTTGAAGGATTCGTGGCCATCATATTCGTGGGCGGGGACCTTGTATCGGTCCCTCAATTCAACACATTAGCGCCAAGACTAACTAAATAAGCCTTTTTGGCTCCGAGAGAAACTAGGACACTACCAATGACCAAAACAGGGTGGAAGGCTCTGAAATGTTGTGCATGGTGCAATTGATAAAGGATGATCGGCCTAAGTATTTTCTAATACGCAGTACCGGCCCTCCTGTAGTGTTGTAAAGCGTCTTCGCAATTATAGTAGAGTTTTATTAAGAAGGGAAGGCAGTGGACACTCGTCAGCGTGTCAGGATTCTCTTTCCTTGTTCCTTCTCCCTCCACTTCAGCGTCGATTCAGCTCGTCTACCTCCTAGTGCTTCCCGCGATGCTGCAGTACTAGCGTTAGGGTATTAAAGATTGTTAAGGTATAATGGCCATCCCAGTCTTCGATCCTCTCACTCGTTCTTACGGCTGTCATTGCTATACTCTCAGCGGTCTTACAGCATCCGACTTCGCTAAGTTGTTTAAACTATTACTACGCCTCCCTTTAATAGTTGTACAGTGCACAAGGTCTAGAGAGCGAGAGATATGCATCCGGAGACGCAAACCCTGTCCGCGTAATCTCAAGATCTCAAAAATTTAGCGTGGCCAAATTTGCATCACCCAATGTCGCACGTGACAATTGGAGCAAGTGGGACTACGTCACATGACGTAGTGTTTCACCTCAATATGAGCTAGTGCTGTAGTGCAGCAGTAGTCACTGTTTTAGTACTAGCGCATTCCTTTATTAAGACTAGCGTCATTTTGGTCCTTTGCTATACAGTTAGCTCGGAGCCCCCTCAAGCTCCTGAGACCAGACCTTACGCCTTTGCTCAATCGACTAGTTTGGTTCTCACTACCTGATTGACGACTCGCACCTCTTCATATGCCCTCTATCATCCATCAGCTCTAACCGTGCGATACCCTCGATGGATCAAGGATGCGAAGACTAAAGAAGTGGAGGTTTAAGTGGGGAAATCTAGTTCAAGGGCGCTCATGTAACTAATAAAGAGAGAGCAAGGATATAAGTCTTCAAGCGATTAAGTTATTGCTTTGCAGGTTCCGTGGTAAAATGTAGAAGGTAGGGGAAATAAGCTTCTATTGGGAGCGGATAAAGATGCCTAGACATGATATATAACGATTTTAAGACAGGAGTAGCAGTAAAAGAAGCCATCGCTAGAAGGGAGGCTAATCGGCCCGCACCAGCAAAAGAATTGTGAGCTCAAACTACTCTTGGACTAGCAAATCAGGTGAGTGAGGGTAGGTGCCAAGACTTTCGCTCACAAGTGGAGTCAACTTTGTTGCAGCTACGGATTATTGCAATAAAACATGGAGCCGATTTTGCGAGCTGCTTGTTCTGATGTCGACGTCTCACTGCTGCCTTCTCAGCTGTCGTCTGATCTCAGCCTTGTGCTCTCGAGAAGGCTGACCCGCGACGCCACCTCTGTAAACCATTGGCTCTTGAAATCAACCGGCCGTTCGGCCCACATTCCGTGATCAAGGGCAGGCGAAAGAACCCCCAATTAAAACAGCAATTGCTATCTACGAAGCCTGTTGAGATGCCTTATGGCAGAGGGCTGTGTGGGGTTCGCAAAGTTGCTGGCCAGAAAGCCGCACGAAAGCGCTGCGCCGTAGTCGCCTTGCCCTGGTTACAAATAGTACATGCCTAGACCGCCAGCCTCTCTATTGACTCCTTCCTTTGCTTTAAATGGTCGACAGAGTATTTAATTGTACATAATAGCCTTCCACATGGAGCCCTTCTCCGCGCTTGCAGTTGCTGCTGCGTGTATACAGTTCATAGACTTTACGGCAAAGGTTGTCACGCGCGGTGTTGCTACTTTTAACAAATCGAACTCAACCTCTAAGAAGGACGAGCTCGCTCTTGTTGCTGATCACCTACGGAAGCTGAACGAGAGCCTAGGGAGGCCAGGTAAAGACAACGATATCCAGGATGGCATCTTCAATGTTCGGGAGGCGTGTAACAAAATCGAATCAGATCTCACCAGTCTGCTTGACCAACTCAAGAGCAATTATAAAGTGAACCTTAACCCAACAGCCCATGGTACGTCTCGGAGATGGGCTAGTGTCCGGCATGCGCTGTTGAGCCACTGGGGAGATGATGAGACTAAAAATCTTGAACGGAAACTGGACACGCTGCGACAGGAGTTGATTCTTAATATCTTAGTTGAGCTCAGGCAGGTAGGGTCCTTCCTTTCTCGCACCCCTATACCTTCTTACCAGGAAACAGGGAAACAAAATATGCTCAAATCAAATCACTGCCGAGTAGCCCAAAGGAGCAGTCCACAAAACGCAAGATTGCGAGGCCAATTGGACAGGAGTTCCTACAGCAAGTAGACGAAAAGGATCGTTGGCAAAAGGACCTTGTGGAGGCTATTATGAATGGTGACGCCTTCCCCCCCATTCCCACGGAGTCCTCCCTCGATTCACAGGCGGTTGGATACTTTCTTGACAGTCTGATGTACGATGAAATGTTTGTTCGACATGGCCAAATTTCGGATGCCTTTTATGAAACCTTCAAATGGCTGTTCGAGGAAGGACCGCAACCACGATCTTGGGCCGACTTTAGAGAATGGTTGTGCAGTGGCGACGTGCCCGGAATATATTGGATATCTGCAAAACCTGGTTCTGGAAAATCCACACTCGTGAAGTACATCGCCTCGCACGAGCAGACAGAGCATGAACTTCGGAGATGGGCTGGAGAAACACCCTTGGTCCAAGCATCATTTTATTTCTGGTCTGGAGGCTCTGACGTCTATAAGTCCAGAGAGAGTCTCTTGAAAGCTCTTCTAGTCCAAATCTTCAAAACCCGGACCGAACTAATCCCAAGGTATTGCCCGAGACGCGCAGAGATCCACCGACTCTTTGGATCCTTTCCTATATCTTGGGGATTGGGAGAGCTTGACGATGTAATCCAAAAGCTAGTTCAAGATAAGAGTACCCAGTTCTTCTTTCTCATTGATGGCCTAGATGAGTGTATTGACAACCACGAGGAACTCGTTTCATCTCTACAGGAGCTGGCAAACAATAAAAATGTCAAGATCTGTCTCTCAAGTCGTCCTTGGCCTGACTTCGAGGACGCCTTCAAAGATGGACCTCATTTAATGCTCCACGAACTCACCGAACCGGACATTAAGCATTACGTACAGTCAAAGCTCGATGGTAGCAGCGGCTTTGCAGAATTAAAGATGCGAGATAGCAGCTTCGCTGGCAGGCTAGTGGACGAGATCACGAAAAAGTCTCAGGGTGTCTTTCTCTGGGTGCAATTTGTCGTACGAGCTATCTTGAGTGATCTCAGGAACAGGAAGCGCATTGAAATACTGGAAAGTCGGCTTCAAGAGCTGCCGGAGGAACTTGAGGATCTATTCCAAACATTGATCGACATGGTGGAAGATGACCTGAAGGAGGACGCGTACGAGCTCTTCGAACTGAATCGTGCAGCGCATGCTCCAATAACACTGCTCACTCTGTCTTTCGCGCATGAAGAAGGAAAATCACTAGGAGGAGGAAAGTCTTCATCCGTCACCAAATTCCGAAGGGAGAAGCTTGGCCTCCAGGAGAAAGAAGGCCGTTGCAGAATCATGAAAGGGAGACTGATGAGCCATTGTAAAGGGTTGCTGGAGGTAGTGGCTAGCTCAGGGACAGTCGCTGAAGATGACAGTAATGACTCAGCCCTTGAAGCCGATAACCTGGTGAATCCAGCGCCCAATATCAGCGAGGAGGATGAGCTGGCAGTGCGCGTAGAAACACTGGCCACATGTACAGTTCACTACATGCACCGAACCGTCAAAGACTTCCTCAAGAAACCTAACATCTGGAAAGCCTTCAACAGCGTCATCGCTTCAAGCAGTTTCGATCCATACGCTGCACTTTGCCGGGCTTCGATAATCCACCTGAAGACCTTCGACATTAATGTCATGAGGACAAGAATTTTCTGGGCCGCTGTTACAGATTCGCTTCACTACGCTGCATTGAGTGAGATTGAATCCCAGAATGCCCTTGTCACAGAGCTCGATGAGCTTGATAAGGTGGCTGATGAAATAGCACGCATGCCTTGGCCGAAAGAACCATCAGGAAACATTATCAAGCAGCACATTGGGATACCGCATCCAACCCAAAAGGTGCCTCAAAAAGTGCAAAACCGGCTCGAGGCAAGTTCACATTGGTCCGCTGCGCAAGCTAGAGGAGGAAGTAAACACTCTTTCCTCTGCCTAACGGCCCAATATTCTCTTTGCTCCTACGTCAAAAAGAAAATCGAACAAGGAACTCCGATCGAACAAGTACCTGAGTCGCGCTCCCTTCTCGATTGTGTGATACGAGACTACAACAGAGTCAGCGACCAGAAACCGCCACCGATTGACTATCCTCACAGAATCCGGATGATAGAACTCCTTTTAGAGTATGGCGACGACCCCCATCGAATAGACTCATATCGAGGAACGCCATGGATGCACCTCCAAGGCCAGATCAAGAGCGCTTCGAACCAGCAATCTCCAAAACTCCATGAACGCAGAAACTCCAAGGCTTTGCTATCTCGTCGTTCGCAACCAACTAGACCACCAACCTCTAGAATAGACCCCCAAAAGCTTGATTTCTGGTTTAGTACTGCTGAGTTGTTTGTTAAATATAGGCCGAATTGCTGGGGTGTTGATATTAAGGGTGTAACGGGAGGCGCTTTGAAAGAGTTTGACGAAGAACGAGCGGCAGCCCTAGAAAAGGCTATGAAGAAGACGAGGAGAAGTTTGTCGCAGATTTGGAGTGGGCTTGAGTGGAGAAGAAGTGGCACCTTGAAGGGAAGTATAAATGGGTCGCCGACGCCGAGTATCAAGACCTAAGAGCAGATGGTGCAAAAGACCAAATCAACCATAGGTTCGTACTAGCGAGTAAGACTGTCAGAATGGGTGTGAGGTTACCCAAAGAGCACCTCTAGCAGGAGCAGGGTCATCTTTCCGACTCTTTCTATCTCCATTCGACTGCAGACGTAGTACTCTCTAAGATATGCCTCTTGGTCCAGATGACGGCTGTATCCGCTCACGAAACTTCCACTCCTTATTCGCAGCTGCCTACCATTATCAATCTTATTTAGAACGTCTGCAAACAAAGACTCAGACACGCTCCTCTAAGCCACGCATTGAGCACGAGTTTAACGCAGTTCTACGTAATGAAGATTATGGATATCTTCCCTAGTCACGAAGATTGGAGCACATTATGAAGCCAACTCTATCCAGCCTCGTTGCCGGAGTGGTAGTAAGTCGGGAACGCAAAATTCCTTAGAAGGAAAATATTTACGCTCCAGCGAGCATCCTGCTGGTGGTCCTCTTAATTCAAGCGTGTGGGTTAACCGATAGAATTTAATCTACTTATGTTCCCCACCATGGTGTAACGTTGACATGCTGTAATTCTACTCTCTTCTAAGATTGTCATTTTCTCAGAATCCCCCGTTATCCAGGTTTCTCCATTCCTCTACTCAAGCCACCCAAGCTTCTCCTTGGGGGATATATAGACGGTAGCAGGTTCACAGTAAGGGTCGGGCATGATGTACCTTTGTAAGGCTTTGTGGGGGTAACAAGAGCCCTGGTGGATAAACAACAGTCAGGATCGTAAGGGAAAGAAGAGTCATTGGGAGAGTTCCAATGTTGGAAGGAGCGACCTCGGCAGGGACTACCTCGCGCCTCCCCGAGGTTCCATTGACTTGACCCTCGAAAGCTTTAGTAATACAGCGACAGGCGATGAAGCGCTTCTTAGCGTCTTTTCGGCCATTTATCGAGATTTCGTTGGGTCCGAATATGGACAAGATGCTCGTCAGAGAGAGAGAGTGGAGAAACACATTCGTAGATGAGAAGGGATCGGTGGGGAGTCCGCTCGTAAAGAAGTTTGAGACTACAGTCGCCAATTCGTTCGTATTTTATGTCAACAATCTTCCGCTAGCAGACCAATCATCCGAGGACAGATTCTTGGATATAACTCCAGAAGTGGTAAAGTCCAGTCCGGAGGGGCGCAGCAAGTAATCGGCAAGCTGCATGTAGCCAAGCTCTAGTTTAGCTTTGTTCACCCACGCAGTAGGATCCTGTCGTTTGTGACCAATCGCTGCCCCTACATCCTCTACTTGTAGCACCTTCGCATGCTACCCAGTCTCGGCTCTCTTCTTTGTGCCGCAGTTAAATCATTGACGAAGCACACGGTGCGCATAACATATACTACACAGCTTCGACAACCCTACAAGCTCATATAGTAGGTCGAAATCCCTGAAGGTGGAAGTCTTCCTGATCGTAGCTTAATTTGTATGGCGAGCTGCGTTAGCTGCGGTCTGAACGTTTCCCAACGGTTGTGGAGGTGGCTGATGAGTATTCTAAGTCTGAAGCAATGTCAGAATGGCTTTTGTCCAGGCTTGGGGATAATATAGTGTTGAGTGGGACTGGAGTGGGGATAGATTGCATGGGGGGTCCTTGTGTCGTGGATGGAGTGGAGGGTTGTGCGTTGTAAAAGTGATGCGGTCAGAAAGCTCTCATGGTCACCGTTGCAGTGCGTTATTACTTAAGTGACCTATCCGATCGCAACATTCACCTCGAATAACACCTGAAATAATGTTCGACGCCCCTAAGTGGATAGTGACGTCGCTTCCGCTCTTTCCTATCTGAACCTTTTGTCAACTCTTCTTGTAGACGATATTTGTGAGAAGTCCTGGGCGTCTAATAAGAAGTGCTTGTTACAGCCCATCAGCAGGTCATTCTTTCGGCTCCTCTCGGCGTTCACTATCTCCCATCTCGATCCAAGCGCATGTGGGCTCGGTCGGTTCTCTTTCCAAAAGCTTGCCTTTCTTTCTGAGTCCCTCATACATGGCCCATGTTCTTCCACATACAAGACACAGACTAAGATAAATTTCCCTTAACAGTCAGCCACAATGCCGAAAGGTGAATAGCGAGTGCGCTAGGGCTGAATTTGGTCCCGTCAAGAAACCCATACAAGTATAATCCTCCTGTTTCGTAGGTGAGGCATGAAATGCAGCCGCAGCCACCGAGCAGGAGCAGAAGGCAAGCCAGATGGCTACGAAATAATCAGATCTGAAAAGTTACATACATCCACCAGGGCATCTCAATCCTTGGGACTATAGTTTTGAATAATGCGAATGCGGAGTCTAGTGCGTGGCGAGTAATATTCGACCGTACTATCCAATTGCTCCGGCTTGAATTGGACGGCTCGGGAGATGATCGTTGCCAGCAGTGGAAATGTGAGGTTAGTGGGATATAGAAGGCCTCGCAATAATTGTAACTATCCCGGCCAGGTTTATACCATGTTCCTCCCTGCTGAGAGTATGAGAGAGGAGCGCAGGAAGTAGAAAGTAAGCATTTCATTGCTGAAATAAAAGAAAGAAACTCATCTTGTGTAACCGTAACCTTGATTATGATGCTGAAGATGCCATTTATTGCTATCGTCAAGACAGAAGCGATGCAACGTGTCGAATGGGTGACTGACTGGGAACAACGCATATATCGATTAAGAGAGTGGATACATTGCGGATGAAGTGGATGAAAGAAGGGAGAATCAAGAGGTGCTCAATAAGGGTCGTTGGCTGCGTGATTCTCTATAGACATTCCTATCTTTTCATGATGATTCCTGCGTCGAAGCTTTCCAGAGAGGGTTTTTGGACGAGGTTTGATGTGTTCGCCCATCAGTCCCCACAATCTCCACGACTAGGCCGAAAACGCGCCTAGTGCCACACATTCGGACCGCAACGAGACAGCCAAGAAGACCCCTGAAGCGCGCGCTCTCACGCTTGAACAACATGTGTGCCGCCCACGTCGTGCAAATTTCCCCTCCTCTTCTCCCGCCCGTTTTTCCGCTTCCCCATCTTTACCATGCGGCCCAAAGCCCAGCGCAGCAGAGCCTGCAACCAATGCCGGGACCGCCGGGTGAAGGTAAGCATTTACCAATCGTTCTATAGGCACATGTTAATAGCGACCGTCATTCAGTGCGACGAAACGCCTGAAGTCTGTCAGCAATGCAGACGGCTAGGACTGAAGTGCTCCGGGCCAGTGCAAGGCTCCGTGATTATAGACATGACAGATAAGGTCACTAAACCACGGCAACGGAAAAAGAGAGATCCCAAACCTTCAGCCTTGATTCGCGAGGATGTCATCAAGGAAAAGCCCATTACGAATCTGGCGGTGCGCAATCTAGATCGGATTGATTCTCCATCAACTTTGCAACTTGCCGTAGTTCCCAATCCGAATCCAGTCGTTGTCAGTAGACCTACGCTAGAAGGCGACGATGCCCTCACGGCAATTCGGTGGCGGTACAAATTGCCAATGCTCTTTCAACCGTCCCAACAAGATATTTTTGACACCGCCTTCATTTCACATTTTGTCGAACTTAACAGAGGAGTGCGATCCCAGAATGCAGGGATTCCTTGGATCAGTAGGGTACCGGACCTGCACAACTATTCGATCAAACCGGCATTGCGGTTATCTATACGTGCTGCATCAATGGCCTTCTATTCACAAGTTCACCAAGACGTATCTGTTTTGACGGATTCATACCGGTGGTACATGAAAGGACTCAACTACCAGCGCCAATCAATTTCGAGCCTCGATGGAAACAGTATTCCAAGCGATGACGCCGTCCTGGTTCCGATCATCCTAGGGTTGTATGAAGTGTATGCTGGTACTACCCCAACTAGTGTATTTCACCATCTGGCAGCAGCGACGAAAATTCTCCAGATGAGGGGCCCTAGCAATTGTAGCTCGGGCGTGTCATTACAGTTGTTCAAGGCAATGCGGGTCTCTGATGTAAGCGTATGCTTAATGCCTACTTGGTTACGTCTGCTCATTCTTCTCAGGCTCACAAGTCTCTCATCTTCAATCGACCATCTCCTCTATCTACCCCGGAATGGCTGACCCTTCCATTCATCGTACATCCGAAAAATGCGCACCACTGCCTGACTGACATCCTCCTTGCTATCCCAGCATGTATAGGTCTCTGTGGAAGGAGCGGCAGCCTCGCCGATTTCTTCTCAAGACCGATTCCGCATAGTGCTGATCTACAGCCTACCCGACAACGCACAAAACAGCTTCTTCGGGATATTGACGACTGGGCTGAGCGTTATCCTCACCTATGTTATGCTGACCCTATTGCCCAGATTGTGAATGCAGACATGTCAACATCTATTCTAGCAACAAACTCCTCCAACGCTCCCAAATCACCGTCGCTAATGCTTCCTGACACTTTTACTGCTCTGACAGCCGCAACCTTCTATGCAACCCGACTTACCCTCATACTTCTACGCGATAAGATTTCGTCACCCCCCGTTTCCCCAAACATAGCCAGGATCCGGACTGAGACTGTCGGAATTGCAGACGCGATATCACATTCAATATCTATCCTGCAAGTCGCCGCATTCATAGAATCAACACATCCCGTGGGATTTGACTTCATGCGGAGTGTTTTCCCGCTGGTCGTTGTGGGGCTATTGGGACCACAAGAACATGAGCAAAATCTGGCAAGAAACATGCTTGTGAGATGGGGAGAGCGTAGGGGTGTTGGTGGCCTCTGCGGCTCATGGGTCCATATTTGAGAATCCCGGATTCTAAAGCCCATTACTGAAGTACAGTTGCGGAGACTGTCTAATCTAATGGCTCCTCGACTTGAAATTCCGGTTTATAGTTGCTGTTCGGATAAGGTTCGCTCCCCCACGCCGCCCATACGATTCGGACCGAATGCCGAAAGCTTGTTATACACGTGGCTCATACTGGCTTGACCAATGCTTGCGCTTTCAAGAAATTCACATTATATTCAGGTCACTTATACAGAGGTTCTGTCGTCGACCTGTTGCCGCTGGCACCTTTCATCGTTACGCTTTACATTCCATATGACAATTTCCTCTCATACCCAAAATACCCCTCTCCCAGCGAATGTGGACAAATCAGTGGACTGATAACATGAATTTTTTTATTACGGCTGGAAAGCAATGGGGCGCACTACAGAAAGTAACTCGCGAGGGCTGCGCGAGGAACCTAGAGCGGCTTCACCCATTTGAGCATGTTTCCACCCTGTTCACGCCTCCCTCGCACTACCTCGACTCCCCAACCAAAAGAAAAGATAGCTCACACTACAAACTATAATGCTCATCGCCACCCCACCGGCCCACGGTGTCGTCGCATACTGCGCTAAATCGTTATCTGTCTTGAACAACACCAACCACCCTGCACCCATGCCCAAGCCAATCTGGTTTCTCTTACAATAGCACCTGTCATACACTCCAGTATACTCAAGAAGCGAAGAAAGAACAAGCCAGATTGTATTCAGTACCGCGATCATCTTACCAAGGAGACGCGTGGACACAGCCAGACCGCACAGAATCGAGTGCGCGGTGTTGCGCTCATAACCTTGTGGACCTGAAGGTTGAAGGCCAGGCGAACTGACTGACGCTCGACGAAAATCCATCGATGGAGCTTGACGATGCTCGCGTTGGTAGCGGAGCATTGCCGCGTGTGAGAACAATGCCGAAGCAGCGAGCAACATCCATGCGAGCGTGGCAGAAGCGCCGTAAAGGATATAACCCGCACTTCGACACCCGATACCTTTCGTTGGCGTGTAGTATGCGATCAGGATGCCAGGTCCAACCGTACCCCATTGAACGAACATGGCGACGATGCTAGCAACGAAGATGCGCTTCCACACGTCGGCAGTTATTTCATCCCACTCTGGATACGCCAGAATTTGGCCACGGTTCAAGTCTAATCCACAGTACTGAGCAGTCGTGTACGAGTCTCCGGCAAGGTTTTCCTCAGGCCTTCGATCGGAATTCCATGGTCTCAAGACAACCTTTTCCTGTGAAGGTTTGCAAGCCTGCCCTGTTGCAATACCATTCACTGTTTCTGTCAACGCAGACTCAATAGTCCGCGCCAGTTGCCACCAAGTAAAAACCCTAGCATAATTGAAGATCGGACCCCCATGCTTCTCATCGCCCATTATATCCGAACCCAGCCAACGAGGAAGTTCGAGATTCGTCACGGGTGGAACTTCGAAAGCAGCCTCGTTGGTCTGAACACGATGCGGTTGTAATGCGAGACCTGACCGCACCATGATGCCACGCTGCTCGCCTTTTTCCGTGATCGTGGCTTCTGATAGAATCGGAGGCTCCTTGGCTCGATATGCGGCATCTGCGCGAAGAGCTTCATCGATGGAGTCCGCGAAATTCTGCGTGCCAACCGTAACCCATCCCCAGATGACCGGGATCAACCACAGCCACAGGCTCCCACTACTCAACTGATTCGCTACAACTCGGTCTCCTCGGCTCTCGACGAACTCGCTTGAGACAGTGAACAGCCATGCAACTCCCGCAGCTAATATCTGAGCTACCAAGGAAAACGTCACCCCTCTTCTTGTTCTCCGCAGTCTCCTTTGCACACCACGCCACCATCCTTGATTCTTGGGGCCGACGATCAGACTACTCAACCACCCGCGCTCTTGACTTGCTCGTAATGGGACTTGCTGCGCTTCTTGGAGAAGATATTGGACTGCTTTTATGCGAACACTGAAATCGCTGTATTTGTCGTGGACTGCGCGTGAAAGGGCGGTTTGATGAAGAGCATGCCATCGCGTACTCAAGCTATATCGATTTAAGATGGTGAGTGATAGGGAGTATGTGATGAGGGCGGGCGATCCGACGGACATACACAACGACAGGAGATTATCCCACGGGGTACTCGTTTCATATGGAAGTTGGGCTGTAAGTGCAAGCCAGGGGAGCAGGTAATTGGAAAATGCGCTCGCAAAGGGTTGGAAATCAAAACTCTATCAATCATCAGCATTCACATCACCGACATGTTGCTTTTCCTCTTGATTTCTTGTTGTTAAATATGGGAAAAGACAAGATAGCATTAGAAAAGATATCACACACTTACATAAGGAACATGTTGCAAATTACAATATTGGTAACAATCCCCTATCGTCATACCCCAAGTCTCATTCGTGAATATTGACATCCGCCTACCTAAGGCATCCACGAGATGAATCAGGCCTCCCGTGAAGTTTTGGTCTTGTTGCAAGGGTAGTTGCTCGATACAGCGTGCGTTCCAGTTGTCGCGTGGGAGGTTCGCAACAATGGCGTTGACGTCCATCTTGCGGCTCGCGATGTCGCCACAGTGATTTACGGTCCGTCCAGATGAAGGGATATGTTCTTGTAGATACGGTCTCCCCTGCGGCTTATGCGGCTCTAGGGGGCCGAGTTTTATGATGCCAGTTCACAAGAGGACATTGCAACTCCCTCAGGGCCCCTCGCACGCCTAAAAAGCATGCGCGTGTTCACAAAATGGTCCCCTTAGGCGAAGTTGGTCACCGGCACTGAGGTCATTCGGGCAGCCTCATGCTTTGCAAGCCCCAGGACAGGGGGCATGACTCCAACAGTGTGGCTTGCATTTACGGATCCTAATAGGATTTGATTGGTGGATTGCAATGAATGAGGCGGGGATACGAGTTTGGTCAATCTGCTCAGCCTTCGTGTTCCGCATCAGCGTGAACACCAAATTGTGAGCGTCAGTTGCATTTTAGGGGTTGAAAGCGCGGGGTGTTGGTGATCCGAGGCTTTGAACTGAGAGAGGAGCTGAATCAAACACATAATTTCGCTTCTAGATGAATTCTAAGGGCTATAGATAAT
Source organism: Lindgomyces ingoldianus (assembly GCF_010093535.1). Lineage (NCBI taxonomy): Eukaryota > Fungi > Ascomycota > Dothideomycetes > Pleosporales > Lindgomycetaceae > Lindgomyces > Lindgomyces ingoldianus. The sequence goes on from NW_022985172.1 coordinate 19,897, forward strand.
GATATGAACCCATTTTCAAGACGTGTACCATAGTTAAAAAGAGTTAGGCTAGCATCATCCATCGCGCTAACGAATCCACACAATGACCCCTTTCTTATCACAGACATTCGCATTGAAACGCACCTAAAAACTGGGATTTTCATCAAATACACCTTCTATTATGTTCTGAACTGCAAAGACTCCAATCTAGGTCCATTGGAAATACTACACAAGTCCGAGAAGACCTCCTCTTCTAGCCCTTCCGGAGCCACCCGTTTCTTCTCTCCGTATATCTCCTTGGCCCCTTCCTCTTTGCTCGCATTTGAGGCCCGCAAGCAGAGCCGGAATTATCAGTGCAGTGGGCCCGGTAAAAGCTATCGGCTGATGTCCCATCCGTATCATCCAGAAACCAGAGACAGGCTATGCGAAATCCATGCCCATTAGGATATACATCCCTTCGGCGACGCTACATCTCTGAGACTTGGTCCTCAATGAGACTACGTTGAGCGACTTCTCTATCTCGGAATGTAGCAAAGTTCTCTCCTATGCTTTCTTCATTTGTCCTATGACCAGGTTCTTCTTTAGATGGGCCCAATCGCCATTCAAAGGCTCGTCTCCACAGGAGTGGGTTTCCCACTCCCTGCGAACCGAGCAACTCCTCCACGGCAACTGCTGTCTCCGTGGTGTTAAGTTTTTGCGAAACTCTGCGGAAGGGTTCCCGTTCTGGGTCAGATATGGTAGAGACTGGCGGTTCGATGCCGAAATACTGTTGCCCGTATGAAGCCCATATTTTTGTCAACTTGGCTACGCGCTTCCGCTCCCAGGGACGATCCTGACAATACCTCACCGCCATCCACAGATGTTCTGAGTTTCTTTTAGGTCGGCTGTCTTTCGCTTCTAACCCCAGACCCAATTGCGGATAGGGCTGGCGTTAGATAATTGTTCTGCTGTGTGCGTTGAACTTCCCTAAGGTATTGACCTTCAGTGTTTTCCATTCCGGATACTTTGTCCAGGTATTCTGTGATTTCTAATATCTTGCCACTTTCTGGCATCTCCTCCCCCTAAACAACAGCAATAACTCCAAACTAGATAAATCAATATCTTGTCTAGACCCCCGATTGTTGGCCAAACCTTCAACAAATCTCTCATTTGTGCCAGATGAATCGTGGAACCTCGTCGAGGGCGGGAGTTTTGATGGAATAGGCTATTGATGCTGCTCATTGCTCAGGTCCTTCCATGCTCTGGTACTTCTTGCTGTGCGAGTCAGCGTGATTATTAGGAACGTTTTTCTCTTTGATCTCTGCCCGATCAGCCGCGAGTCTATCCTCCTCGCCCCAATCAACCCTACAGAGATCCGCCTGTGATGGAGATGGTGGATGGTCATCCATGTACTTGCTCCACTCTGTGTCAACTCCATAACAAATGCTGCAGTCGCGGACGCCTCCAGCAGAGTCGCACCCCCGCGCACCACCACAATAATCTCGATACTTGCTTTGGCCTGGCGAGTAGGCACATTTTCGGCAGCCTCTAGACACTGCACTCGAGCATCCCATGCAGTGGTAGCAGTGTTGGCAGTGCGTCGCCCCCTTCACATCTACACAATCGCACTGACCGCAGTCGTCAAACTTGCAATATGAGTGCAAGCAATCATGCTTAGGGTTCTGATGAAATGGTTAGTGAACTATTCAGTCCGGGATTCCAGTGCCCTACTTCGTGGGTAAGAATGTCGTGCTTGTCTCGTAGTAAAGCCATTCTTGACCAAATAGTATGTTGTATCTTGAGAGGAATATGTCGGCCACTTCTATGTTCTCTAGAGGGTATGAAGTAGGCAGCGTAGGCAAGATACTTCTATTTCTTTGAGTTGTTACCTGAAGTGTAGGAGTTTCAGGCAAATCGTCTAACTTGCCACGTGTGAGGCGCACGCTGTGGCGGGTCAGGGCCAGAATGACAGGAAGCTGACATAAGCGGCTGGCCCCTGGACGCCTAATTAGCCCTTGGCAACGCAGAGCCCTAGCAATAACCTAAAAACTACCTAAAACTCTATACCACTGCTGTAAACGGCTAGCACAGAAGCCTCACGTGCTGGACAGTGTACAGAGTGTAGGCCCTATACGTATGTACGGCTCAAATCACCTTGTACGGACCGTATGTACGGTTAGGAGTACTAACTGTTGGGAACACTGGGTTGATTCGGACGAAATTAAGCCCGGGATAGCAGTTGGGTAAAGATTAATGTATCTATCCCAAGAAACTTGGTCTGCGTCGTGAGGAACATAACCACTGCGTTTCCAAGTGTTCGGAAGCCTTTGCGGCATCGTCAGTTTCAGAGGTGCTATTAGATGGACTGGTTCTGCCATAGCCTAGTGAAGTATGAGGTCAGGCAATTCACTTTGAAGACACAAGTGCATAGCTCGGCATTCGGCTTCCACTATCGAAATTATGCTGGGTTGTGATGTACTGTTGCTCCTGGAAAGGGCCTGAGGTGCGGATCGGTAGCGGGCTTGAAAAGGAAGACATTTGCCATTGTCGCCCTTGCACCTCACATAATCAGTATGAAGATTTCGATAGCAAGCGGCGCCTTTTACACTTCCAAGGCTTTAAGTCCAGCTAAATCGTTAGTCACAGGGTAAAGACTGTAGTTAAGGGTCTGTGTTGCACGGATGGATCAGCGAAGCCCTTATCACTATAAATAGCCACTTACCTTTGGTAGTATGTTTACAGCGAGAATTAGAGAAGACGGCATTCCTTCCCTTGGCCGACGGTGCTAGAACCACGAGTTTGGTGCTTTGATCTACAGGGTGGTTGGTCCAAGAGGATAGGAGGATGCGTTCGTGGGAGGAAAAGAGCCCCTTCAAGCAAGTATATAGGGTTTTGACAGATACTTCGAATGGTAAATTCTCCATTGTTGGAGAGATATACTTAGTAGTTTCCGCAAATCCTCTTGAGCAAGTATTTTTTCGTAGAGAGAACGCCGGTTTTCCGAACAAGTGCGCAGAGGCCATCCTCGGGAGACAGTGCGAAGGGAAAGTGCACCTCCGGTGCTGTCATATTACTTTCAGTGATCTAGGCGGTTCGAAGAAGAGAAGACTCACCCTTGTCCAAGGATCATATCAAAGAGACGCTGAATAGGCAGTTTTCCAAGAAACTCCATTTTCAAGAGGTTCAAAATCTCGGCTTGGATAAGGTTTCGGATACCGCCGCTACATCAAATTAGCAGACGGAATAATTGTAGGGACCACGGGAGCAATGCTGCTCAAGCACAAGAACACGAACCCCAGGAGCTTCCGGTTTCAGTTAAATCGAGTGCGGCTGACACCTTCTGAAAGAATTGGTTTCCAACGGACATTCCAGAACCTCAACCTGCGTCCTGCCTCGATCTCGGCCATAGGCTAAGATGCAATGCCTATATAGCACGAGCCCGCACGGTGACAGAACCTCTGGTGTCTTTAGAAGACACCAGATGCAGAATGACGTATAGCGCAGCCCCACTGGATCCTTGTTTTACCCGAGGCGTGGTGGGCTGCAAGCACATGGTCGCGATGTACTGTCGAAGCTACATCTAGAAGCATCAGACCCGACTAGGTAAAAAGTGATAACTTTCCGGTCAGGCTGTATAATTGGATGTAGACTCAATTCGGCACTTCTCCCCAGTTCCTCCCAAAAGAGAAGCTTGAAAGGTATGCACCTCGTGCGAATACCCTTCCGTTCTAGAGCCGATGGCCTTTTGCTACGTGACCATTGTGGACATTCACACACCGTAAGAGGGTGGATGTGAGGGGAAAATTTGTTGAAACTGCATACTGTTTAGATGGGGATTGCAGATGCGGCGGAACCCTGTCACGCACAAAGTACAAGGCCAGTGTCGATCGCAGAATACTTTCAGGACGGAGTCTATCTGTGGTATCTTTGCCTAGTTAGTAGATATTAATTTTATTGTTCGGTATTATCAATCAACCCAATCTTGAAGATTATTTCGAGTGGTGTCTAGCACGATGCTTGAAGCAATAAGAAGACTCACCTTCTCGAAGATTGCCGAGGCTATTGGTCTTGGAGGTTGTTGCACCATAAGAATAGCTAGTGAAAATATACCCTCCGCAAATGTTGTCGATAGATGGGAGTTCAAGTATGAAGGTCGAATACAGTCCAAAGGCAGTTCAATGGTTGCACAGAAATGATCAAGAGCATAATTAAGATACTCCTGGAACTCAAATATATCAAGAGACATTCATAAATTAGTTTTCTGATCCTCTCAGACGGAACATACGTGCTTTATTTCGTTATAGAGTTTCTGCGCTTGTGGGCAGCCGCACTACCTAGCCAATAGGAGAAGATCAGCCAAATCGCCTTCGCAAAAAGGCAGTTATGCAACGTCTTAGGCAAAAAACACACTCACCCTTATGGAACTGTAGTAGCACAACATGAGACTCTCCAATGTGTTAATGGATTTGTCACGCTTCCTCCAAACCACTGCATGCCGAGCGAATTCAACATTTCCATCTATTGTGTTTGCCAATGAATCGAAGAGAAGACTGGTAAAAGTATTCACATCCCAGAGACAGGAATCAAAGCTGCTTTTGGCTTCTTTCGGCCCAATTATCAATTCTAGCGCAAGGAAGGATGGGTTGATTTTGTGTCTTCTCGATCCCCACTGACCCCCACTCCAGGAGCCTTTCAAAACACCTTCGATCGCTCAGGCTCAGAATCTTACCATTTTTTGTCACCCAAAACAGTGAGTGGCATACCTAGAATTGCGATATACAAAGATCGCAACATCTGAGAACGGGAACAAAATTCAAGGGTACAGTTGTCTAGCAGTGAACTGTCTTGTGTGCTTCAATTTAGACTTCATCCAAATTATCTCGCGTTCCGTACATTGATGGCCATCCAAAAGGCATGTTGTAGTCAAGGGTTTAGAGGTTGTCTGTCTTCCCTTAACGCTTTTTCCGTGGCGTCGTTGTTAATGGTTCTCCTTCGTCAGCGTCTAAGCCTTCACAATCAGCATAGAGAATGCAGTGGCGTGATTGTATGGTAAAGGGATCGACGTAGAGATGGATGGCTTCAGAGGTTGGGAGGTCCTGACCTAAAGTTCCTAGAACGGAAGTAATCGTACTATTCCCGGCACCAGTTTGCCCAACAAAAGGAAACGAGGCTTGGAATTGGGTTGCTGTTCGGCCCGCTCTAACGACAATTCTCAAAAATATTCTGCTGCTTCGATGGTTTCCCATATCCTGAATGAACGTCGTCTGAGTATCTCCCATAGACTGTTAATATTGACGGCTGGCCATCTTCCACGTCTTGGTCAGTTCCTTGGAGTGGCAGAGGAATAATCTAGTCTTTTTATTGTAGCAGGAAGGGTGGGTAACATATGGCTTTCGAGCACCCTATCATTATGCGTCGTGGAGAGCAACTTGTCAATGCAACCTGCCAACAGTAAATCCGTTTTCTCATGAGGTACCTTCCCGGGTGCCAGCCGTTTCTTCTTATGAACAAGTTGTCGGTCCCAGCATTTTCCGCACAAGGTGCACTGACAGACATTGTAAAGGAACAACTGTCGGAGGCGTTCCCCGCAACCATCGCAGCCCTCACAGTTCGGTGTCTCATCGTCATTAATGTCGTGATTTCTGTGCCTTCTATTTCTTCATTCTGTGGTATTTCGTTCTCCCCGGTAGGTCTGGACGAGCATGTGATAATCTCATAGCCATGCATAGTGGGGGTAAGTCAATATAATGAGCATAGTACTGTAGGGCATTCGTTGTTTATTCTCGCTTGAGACTTACCCACCTGCGAGACAGATACACATCCGTCATTTTCCACTATTTAGAGGAGTGCTTATCAGTCGACGATGATCGCGTTAGGGCAGCTAAATACCTGCAATCGCCACATACTTCGCACTGGGCTCCGGGCAGGAAATCACGCAGAAATGAGACCTTCTTCTTCCAATTAAAACTGTGGACCTGCATTAAGTCTCAATCTTTTGACTGGACACCTCATCTAATTATTTATTTTTTTCAGCGAGATGTACATCTTACCATCGTCAGAACTATTCTCTGAACCCATACGAGCGACGAGAAATCTTTTTTTTAAAAGTTCTTTCTATTTACGTTCTCTTCGCTTCCAGAGAGAGGCTTAGCAGATTAAATATATGCTCATTATCTTCTAGAATACGTGCTCGCAAGCGAAAGCAAGGCTCTCCTTGCCTAGTCGCCTACCTAGTTAGTCACCATGACAGGCCTTACCGGATCGTAGTATTCAACCTCTAAAATCGGTGTATAGGGCTCTTCTAATGATACTTCATGCTCTGGTCCGGTTGCTAATGTAGCCTTGCAGGAGACACGACTTATTGAAGAAATGATGTATTGTGGACTGAGGATCAGAGGAGCTACTTTACGATTTATATAAGGCGAGACTCCAAGTCTAAGGTTGTTTAAGCAGCCCATCGTAGAGCTCTCCGGCTTACAGCTACGTTGAAGCAACCATCTCTAGGACTTCTACGTACCGGAGAAGCTAGGCTTCTGGCTTCATTTCGGCCCAGAAAATTAGTTGTGCGTGACGAATATTTTGCTTCAGTAACTTTCTTGCCTCACTTCTTAGCTTCATAGAGTTCAATCTCGAGGCCAAGTAATGTAAGTATTTTCCGATTTGTGTAGTAATCTGCAGAATGACACTGAAGAGGCAAACGGCAGTGCTAGTTGACGAACTAGTGACTAGTTTGCCCTAGCTATCTGTTCCTTCATATGATAATATTAGGGCGGACTCGGTCTGACGACTCACCTGATTAATAGTCAAACCTCATCAGAGTGAGTGGAAATCCAGTCTAACCTAATCTGGACTTCACCCAGACCTGCTGAATAGCGACAATGTAGTCCTATTCGAGCGGGCGAGCACTCAGAAACATCGGAATATTGATATCCAGCAGCTCCCCAGAGTCCCCGAACCAGACTTGCCAACAAGCAAGTCAAGTTTACTGTCAGGGAGAAGTGTTGTGCCCATTTAGGACGCATTAAACCTATACAGGAAGGTCGCTAACCCAAGTAGGTAATCAATCAAGTCAAGTTGGACTTTAGAAACGCTACAAACTTGCTTGTTTACAAGTTTGCCCTTAACAAAGGATAGCCACTCAGCTCGGAGCGCTCCCGGAGCTCTCGTGAAAGCCCAGTCAACTCTCTTACCCCTCCCAGGACTCTTACCAACACCATGCTAAGCTTAGTGAATAGAGACATTAAAAGCGATTGACTCACACGGACGACTTATATCGTATCCCATCCCGTAACGCGAAATACTTCGTAACACACACTCAACCAACATTCATCAACTCTTAATTGCCTCGAACTCTATAAACATAGCTCTAATCGGTGGAGCTAGAGATGAACGAAAAGTTAGAACTAAAACTTAACTAAATTTCTATATTATAAAAGCCACTAGGCCACACACTCTACGGCCTTAATAGAAGCTAATAGGCATATATTATAGCTTAATTCTCAATTTCTACCATCGATTATTAGGTAGTTTTTAAGATATGAAAATGTGAAACTTCGGTTTCTAGGTGTATTTTAAGGAGCGTGGTTCCCCTGTTCAATATGTTACTTTGATGGCCGGGGTTCCTAATGAGTTGTAAGTTTTGCCGCTGCTTTCAAATTATAGCGCCAATACATCGAACTTTCATAAATCCATTTAAGTGAGCATATACGAGACCGTGGTTCTTTAGAAAGTTTATCCATGTCTAACTAACTCTAGCAATGTGAGTCGAGTATTTCAAGATATAAAGGACCTGAAAATGTTATACCTAAACTTATGCCATACTCGCCCTCTATTTTATTACTCTATGCGCATCATGGTAGAGGATCAACAGACCATGAGTTATATACGCCAACTACAACCTCATTTCCGTAATCTGGAGGGCAAAATCTGCAAGGCTAACATAAGCGTTTACAAAGTCCTCAATAGAGCATGAACGTAAGAAGAAGGTGAGATCAGCACGCGGCCAAGTGCTCCAGACAGCTTCTTTTTTTGCTTCAGTTTGGTGCCTTAGAGGTTGATCTTACGTTGGAGATTGATGATATCTTGAACGCTTGGGATTGGTGCTTGGCGACGATGTATCGATAGTAGGAGTGGGAATTTTTTTTTTTGGTTGACTAGGCTTGCCTGGGTTGAAACTTGGGGGAGGGTTAAATGTGGAGCCCATACTGGTGGCTCTTCTCTCTCGATTGCCGCTTCCAACTTCGTGCCTTCTATTTCGACCAGTAGGCTTGGAAAAATCTAACCATGGGCAAGTAGGACATTCTAAGGAATTTTCTCACGTGTGTGGGCGCTTTTCGTAGATGAGGCATAAAACGATAGACTTTTTGCGCGAGGGAGTTGTACTCAATGCCTTATGCGGTAACTTAGAGGGCCACAAAAACTTCTTGCAATAAGGTGGATACAGGTGTCACGTGTTATTTGGCTTGCGGCCTTGGAACCAGTACGATTTTGTGTGAGTCTTTCGACTTCGATAGAGTACGCTTTCATCGTAGTGTTCCAGCTTGGAAAATGGAATACGAAGCCTGAACACTAGGCTGGGATTGCCTGCAATGGTGAGTTAAAGTCAACACTGGGTGGTAGATCCGATCTAGTGGAGGAAACGACATTTCAGATTCTCATAATTAATGATGCAGTTGCGCTATCCTCTTTTGTAGGTGTACACCTCTCACTATATTTAGTCGCCTCTAAACAGCACTGCCCTCAATACTTTTTGCACTACGACTTCATTCACGACTCTACTTTCAGAACGATTGTCATTTGTCTCCCCGCCCTCCTTACCTCATGTCTCCGCCAGCCCCATTCTGCTTTGGGATTTTAAGCCGTGCCCCATGGCTGCCAATATTAGTCCGAACCAGACGTTGTGTTCCCCACAAGAATCAATACTGTAGCCCAAATCACGAAAGCCTCTCAATAACCTCTTCCGTGGTAATTACATCCCCATACCCAAAAGCCCAAGCCTTCAGTCCCCGCTCATGCTGTTCCTTCTCCTTACTTCCCGTGGCATCGCTGACCATCCAAGTCTCGAATCCCCGATTGAACGCACCCCTGCCCGTGGTATCGCAACAACAATCCGTCATCACGCCTGTAATAACAACTCTACCAACGGCCCGTTTCTTCAGCTCTTTTTCGAGCCCCGTATTGATAAAGCTGTCGTACGTATTCTTCGCAATGACCGGGGTATCTCCAGTCACAAGGTCTGCAATGGCAGGAATGAGTTCCCACTTTGGAGTCGAGCTATGTATGGAGCCATCGACGCCCCATTTCCTAACGACTTGGTTGGTGATGGGGGGAGTGAAGTCGGCGGGCGGATGTCCGTGCTGGGTTAGGATTTGCGGGAGGTTTTGTTGGGTGAAGAACTTCGACAGCTTGAGGATATTTGGAAGGGCAGTGGTAGTCATGGGGAGAAAGCAGTTCTGCATGTCGATAATGAGGAGTGCGGTTTTAGTTGATGCGGCCATGTTGGACGAGGATGGAGACTGTAGAGGGAGCAAAAGGTCTGTTGTCAGCGTTATTGTGGGAGCTGTAGGAGAGGATTAGTGATGCTTGCTTTGGGCAATGCTTATTTTGGTGATCAGGATGATGTTTGGAGGAGCTTGGCTCCGGGCTACGACATTTGCCTTGGTCGTAGAATATATTTGGAGTTTTGTGAAGGAAATTTCGCGTGATGTGAGATGAGGAGTAACAGCTAAGTGCTAAGACTTATCTTGGCCAATCAGATATCGCCTCTCAATACTCTTCCACCACTTTACACTTGACTCTTTACTTGAGAAGAGGAGACACAATTTCATGCTCTCAGACTGCACATCTCCAATCACACGCTTGTATGATTCCGGTCAACGCTCTCAGCACACAACAAAGAGCGTGCTCGCAAAACGCCGGATTCAGTAAAGATCTCGGGCCTCTCAACGACTGACTTGACTTCACGATGGCTACTTTCCCACGAATCGTCCCACGGTTCGGGGGTACGACCCCACCCGCCCAAATCGTCGCCCGCCGAATCTAGCCAACCTGTTGCCGGGATAACCGTAATTTTGAAAACCCTAAACCAGCAGACCCTCCATGATCATGTCTAAAAGGAATGGCTCTATATATTCATTGCCCCAACTCTCATCCTGACATAGTGGTGTGTTAGGTAGCAGACTGGGCGCAATGTAAAAATGCACGAACGCAAGAACGCTCTCTAACGAAGGGTAGACGAGTTATGGAATACCGATAGTTGGGCTACGCTTTCTGTAATCAGTGAGTACTATGTTGAAGGTAAGATCCTCTAGGTCCCGTACGAGATTAGAGACGTGGTAGGTCAATACCTAGACAAGACATATTTGAAGCAATTGGCCCGCACGGAAATCTTACCCCTGTACATCTAGGGAGATACGTCTGAAATGTTGGCTTCCCGGATACTAAAGTACACCGAGAGCAAGCGGAGACCGTATCTCTATCTCATGGTTCCAACGTCCGGCAGCTTGTTGGAACTTGATAAGTCTAGATTGAACTTCTTGACGAGCCTGGGATTTTAGAAGGAACATGCTACCCGAGTCAAGATGTATGAAGAGGAAGGTTGGCCGAAATTGAGCCTTTCGAGTGTGGAGCGAAGTCGTGGTTTCCGTTCCTGCTGCCGCTAAAGCGAGACCAAATTCTTCATGCAGATGAAGCATGGAGATAGATAAGAGTCGCTGGGTTGGGGACGGGCGATGTGAATTGCTGGAACAGAATTAAGTCGCCGTTGGAGGCGTCGAGGCAAGAGATTATACACTAGTGAGGTTGGATAAGTTTGTTTACGAGCTTGCGGTCTCTCGGGCTGTGGAAACGTCTGAAAAAGAGATGAGATGACTGGAGACATTCGCGGACGTTTGCAGACGTGGTAGGATGTGAATGGTAGATGGGGATATCCATGACTGCCATTGATGACATCAAAAGATTGGGCAGGAGAGGTGACTGGCACTAGTAGGGCGAGAACCAATGGGTACTTGGTGGGCATTGATCTTGTATCTTCTCCATAATATGGGATAGTAGAAGTCTGGCCTCTATGACTTTTCTCATATCGGCAAAGGTTCTTGCAGTATGCAAGACTGGATTCTCGATACGTTTAATTAGATATCTTCGTAAAAGTCGTCTGCCTTTATCGTGTGCGGTGGGTTGGCGCCAAGTTCTCCCTCATCCAGATTCCCACTTCTGCTAGCTGTGATCTCCACTCGAGATCGCTATTCGACTGGGTCCAGAGGCCGGTTCCTGCAAGGACACTCATGTGCACCTTTTGCTCAGCATCCTCTTCATATCTAGCTTTCTCTGAAGGATCGGCCCAGTGAACGCGGGAAGTCCGAGCCCGAAGACTTTGGCGTGCGATAGCGCGTCTCATCCTTTTGGCTAGTTCAGAGGCCTGATCCAAGAGTGGGCTTTCAGACCCAGTAGTAATGTGCCAGCGTGGTAGGCTGAGGCTGCTGCCTGATGGAGGATAAATGCGCGCATACGCTCGACATCTCACCAGTGTGGGCACCACAACGGGTTTTGGGGATCCGTCAAAAGACTCATAGTGATTAATGCTCATTTGCGTTTCGAAGTCAAGAGGATCCTGGAGCTGCTCTGATGGCATCGACGCAAAGCCATGATTATCGTATGGGTAGACCAACTTGCCATGCGGGGAGCGAAAGAAGTGGATAGGGGATGCAAAACGATCTAAGTAGTGTTCTGGTGTACGGAATAAGACGTCTCGTTCTCCAGAAAGAAGGAGGGTCGGTATTATTGAATTGTCGGAATTCTGTTCCCACGAGAGAGAGAGAGGTTTAGGCTTTCGCTTCTGGCGTTGAGGTTTCTGGCGTGACTCTTCTTCGTCTTGCTTTGTCCACCAGGCCATCAAGTCTTCGTCAGCTGGGGACGAGGTTTCCTCTGGCGCGTTAGGTTCAGGGAGTAGTGCTGGTTCTTGGATGGGGAGTTCATCTGGGAACGCCCAATCTGTGATGGGATTGTTGACGGCAGCAGCAGCTATGCTGCGGCCACCCAGCCGACATTCAGTTAGCGCAAGCATTGTGGCCAAAGATCCCCCAACAAGCTCTCCGCATACCCCTAATCTAGCTAGGTGGGGCTTGCGTAACTCATCGTGGAGCAGGTTCTCTAAGATCCAGTCGTAACCAAGCAGAACATCATGGATGGGTGTTGGATATTGGTATTCAGGTGATAGTCGATAATTGATGCGCACGACAGTGGACCCACTGGTGGTAGCGAGGGCTGCAATAACGCGCTCCTCTTCTTCAGACTGATCAGGGAGTATTGGTCCAGAGGGCAAGTAGACAAGAACTGAAGGAGAAGCGGTCGAGGGGCGAAATATGCTAACAAATATTCAGTACATGCTCGTAAGATTAGATGATTTTATTGCTGAGATGAGAGCGGAATAACAATGTGCCGATATTGAACCGGAAGAAAAGTCTGACGGCTTGGCGAATTTGACTAAGGGGGCTAAAGGGAGCTATGATCTATCCCTGTCGGGTTTTTAAATACGACAGCACCTAACTTGAGAAGGTCCTGAAAGCGAGATAGGCTTTTGGTTTGATTCATGAGGTCTATTTACAAGACGACATGCTAGTAGCAGAGAGCTATTGCAAGGGACCAGGACTTCGAATAAGTCTTGTTTTACGAGTAGAATATTCTTTAGCCGTAGATTTCTTGGGGAAGCTTGGCCATGCGTGAACAAAACAAGTTGTGCGCGGGCGAGACGATAGCAGAGGCTTGTTTGAACGGCCCGAGTCGCATCTTGGACTGCTGGTGCTGCAACAAGCTCGACAGATTGGTGAAGCCGGAAAGCTAAGGCGAGAAAGACGGGGGGGAATACGGGGTTAAATACGAAGCTGCCCGAAGTGACTTCATCGCACAGGAACAGTTCACCAAGCCAAACTCGAAGTCACAAGTGCAAAGAAAAATGACTTCATCGGGAGGGGCTGTGTTAGAACATCGGAAAAAGAGAGGCATATCGTACTCTAGAGAAATAGATCCATTGGACCGACACGGGATGCTAACCTGGTCGCGGCTTGGCGACGAGACAATCGCTGAGAAGAGTCGTTTTGATGCGATGCAGGTGAGACGCGACAGGAGGCTTTGTCGAAGCACAGCGGGACGGGCGCACGCAAGGAGGTAGGGCGGCATGGGATGAGGAGCACGCAGCGGCAGCGTGGAAATGGCGTGGCTCAGGGATAAATGTGGAGTGGATGCACATGACAAAAGGATGGGAAGGGAAAGCGAAGATGGTACAGTAGAGTTGATGATATGATTGTGAGATTTCTGATCCCATGGGTCGCGTCGTGGGTTGCCAGGGACGGCGTCAGGCGTTCAGGCCTAGAAGCTCGACGCCAAACGGCTAGTGCACTTCAGCCACCATGTGCCCGTGCCGTAATTCTCAAATTAGGATTCGTGCAATCCCCGACCCCCAACTCGCTCCAAAGTCTCTCTTCAGCTGCGCAGCCTGAATCCTGCGCCTGTCCACTCCTTTCACCTTTCTGTTCCCCTCCTCTTCTTCCGTTCTGTCCTTGACATCTTCTCCGCCCTCTGATTCACGTGTGTCTTCGTTCTGTGGGCGCTGCTACGGCTCTTTCCTGATCGTCGCCTCCTCCTGGGCGAAGCACGCCGAGCACCGCCTCCCAGACACACGACAGCCTGGCTTCGAACCAGAGAAAATCAGACTCAGCCTTACTCCCTTTAATACCTCACATTGCCGGCGCTCGTCAATTGCGTCTCCTCACTCCCCACTAATACCCTCACTACGACTTCGCAGTCGACGTGCGGCACAAGCCTGCAATTCCCCTTTCGAGCGGACCTCGGTCACCGCCCGTACCTTCCTCGAATTAACCCGGCAACCCCAGCCCACCACCTGAGGCAAGAGCACAGGACCAGAGGCAAGAGCAGCGCTGGACTACTTCCCGTGACCCTCGCGATAACTCCAGCTACGGGGTCTGGCCCCTAGCGATCGAGCGAAATGGCCGAACGATCGAGGGCGAAAGCGGTTTGCACGCTATTGAAGAACCTGATTCTCGCAGCACTCTTATACGCAGTAATTTATGGCATAATAGCTCTGGGAAGTGACCCCAGCGTCGCCGCAAAGGGAAAAATTGGCATTCCAGCCTTCCTCGACAAGACTGGCCCAGCCGAGCTCATCAAGACCACCAAGGCTGGCCTCAAGGTCAAGTTTGCAAGCTCCTCTAAAACAGTCACCATAAACCCACACGCCAATGTCTTCAACCGGCCTGTTACTGCTGTTAAGATTAAGGACGACTTCATGGGACCCCGCCCGCATGTCGATACTGAGGCCGATCTGCATATGCTGATTGAGGAGTGCAGGGGCACATATGCCGGCATTGAGAAGATGAGGAATGTCTTTGATTGTTTGAAGTTCTTCGCGGATGGGGAGAATCGCTACTACAAGCTGCCCGAGGTCTCAGCGAGGGCGAGCTCCCAAGATCCCCGCCAGGCCGAATACCTGAATGCCGACGGGCATGGGAACACACTTAGCACCTACGTGTCCCCCTCTAATGCCGAACCAGCAAATGGATCCGATATTGGGACCTGCCCGGGCCCTATCATCCCATATCATGTTTACTGGACTGGACCTGCAACATGGCGAGTCGAGGTCTTCATCAAGAGTTATCTCTACACGCAGAACCTCGCTTGCTCACGGCTTTGGCTGTGGCTTGACAGTGACAGGAACCCAAAGGCAGTTTATGATATGCTGAACAAGGATGCTCTGTTCGCCCGCTTCCTTCCCCTCGTTGAGCGCGGCGACATCGTCGTTAAGTCGTGGAAGTTCCCCTCTCGGATACCACTCCCCAAGGATGAGGACAATACCGATGGTTTTGGATACTATAGCACGCCTGGCAAGCCGAATGTGAAGGGCGAGAAAGTAGTGGCCGAGAACATTATTGAGGACAGGGATGGCCAGCAGTGGCTCGTGCTCACTCCGAAACAGATGACGTTCCTTCCCGTGGCAGTCTCAGATGCTGTCCGCTTTGTGGTCTTGCATATTCATGGAGGAGCATATTTCGATATGGACGTGCTTATGCTACGGGATATGCGTCCATTGCTGCTGCCCAAAGAGCATGCGTTTGCCGAACGCTGGGCTGCGCATCCTCACCCCGGTGACTACAACACGGCTATTATGTCTCTCACAGCGAACTCGTCGCTTTCATCCTACCTTCTTTATGGCGGAATCCGTATGGGCCTCAACTTCCATCCTCGAATTTTGGGTCGCATGGCTTGGAAAGACGGACGGGACCAGGAGTTTTTGATGCTAGAGACTGGTGCCTTTGACCCCATCTGGACAGAATTCAACTGGGACCGGGAAGGACGATGCACAGTTCCTTGCCTCCGGGATTACGGTGCAGCCTTTAAGGGCAAACAGGGATCACTCAAGGATGAATGGGAGAGCTATGACGGCCCGCAGCTGGAGTCTATCGATCTTTCGCGAGCGCAAGTAAAGGAATTACGAATTCGAGATGAAAGCGAACAGATTGCAGAAGTTGACACAGCTGCCCCAGTTCCAGCACCGCGACGCACAAGGCGGAGCCGGGAGGAGCTGGACAACGTACCAAGTTCGTCAGCTTCACCGACGCCAAAAGTAGAACATGCCGACTCGTTTCAGGCAACGCTTGATGAAGAGGCCGAACTGCGCAAGGCTGGCGTTGTTGCAGACTACGTCCTCGCTGAAGACAAATTCCCTCCAAACAATCGCACTCTGGAGAACTTCTTCCGTGGGGCCTGGACGTACCACATTCACAATCAGGTAAGTTAGTTCTCGTACCACATTCCCTTTGCTTGCCGTGCCTTACGATTCCCTGCATGGCTTTATCGCCCTGTTGACGCATCTGCCCGCGCGTCCTTTCCCCGCATCTGCCAGGTGCATATTCCAACCAATCAAGACGTTCCGCTAACATTCTACTCCTCACAGTGGCTTAAGCATCCTGAACCCTCATCTTGGATCTCAGTCCTCGAGCATGCGCATGACGGCTTCTTCGCAGGAACGCGCACCAACATCTACGGCGAGAAATGGACCGGCCAGAAAATTATGCCATACAACTACTGGCCCGAATTCGTATGAAAGCCGGGCCTCAGGTCCTCCATCCTCCTTCCCTTGTAGCCGGACATGGTTACGGAGCTGAAGGTCGCCGCTTCGCAGGCCCAGGAACAAAGACAACCCCCAGCTGATCTTGCATGTAAAGTAAAAGTCTGCGCTTTCTAACTCCGAACCATGTGGACCGACAACAGTACATGATCTCCCACCCACATAGTCTGACTTTTCTCACGCAACACATTCTCGACCCTTCAGGAATTTTACCTACTTGTATTTGATCTGGATTATAGACGGCCGACCTTCGAGTTGTTGGCTCCTATCTACTCGCATAGGCGTTGCATGGGTTCGGTCGGGTTGGTTTTCATTTCCGACGGCGTTCTAGCTTTTATTTTACTGGAGTGGCATTTAAAATTTTTTGCCTTAATTGTTAGTTTCTTCTAACTTCGCGAACTGCGAGCGTCAATAGTTCTTCGTACCTTCATAACCCTCTTTTACATTCGCTACTATGGCTGTTCTACTATAGGTGCGGCGTGCAAACGCGCACCTACCTTTATTGTTTTTAGCTCATACAGAGCTTTGCATTCGCTTCCCCAAATCCGTTGCTCCTGTTCTGCAGCCTAGCGTTCTATATTTGCAGGCCCTTTTGCCCGTTTATTTCTTCTTGCGCTTAGCTTGTCTATCTTGCCTGCTTGGCTGCATTCATGCATGACCCTACGTCTATCGCTGGGTCGGCGTAGGGATTCTGGTGTCCAACGGATGGAAAGGTGAATCGAATGTACTGAGTGACCCGGCCAAGATAAGATTTATCATATATGGCTGGCATGTTAGTGAATATAGATATACATATGAGATGAGTAAATCAAATGGTTCAACGATATCGCAGTGGTCTGCTGCGTTTCTGTCATCGTTGACCTGTAGTTTAGTGATACACGCTTGGGGATATACGCGAATGGAAAGGTGGCGAATCCATGCATTCGGTGCTGCGGGGAACGTCCACCTGATAGCTTCATGCACAATCATATGTTGACTAAGTTAGTCTAAGAACACCAACTTAAACACAAAGGGAGAGGCGATTGAATTGCGGAATGAGGGCATGATTCTCTGCTTTTAAAGCTACAATTTTCATACTCACTCACACTTACATTCATCATTCACCATTCACAGTCTGCCATTCACACTCACTCACCCACTCACTCACTCATCAACACCCACATCTTCACCTCCATCTCTAATCCTTCCAACTCGAAGAATCTCATTCACATCCTGTCTTAACTATACACCCCAATTCCCCATCTACTAACCACCACCCTAGCACAGAAATGCAAAACTCCCCTTGCTCCCGCAATGGGCGGCCAACCGAATAGAAGCCCTAGTATAGAAACAACCATCCCCTTTCGCGCCCAAAAATGCAAAACAAACGATAGCATGAATGCAAAACATGGAACAGGAGTGCAAGCCCCTTGGCCTTCTTCACCCAAGCGCAGCTTCTTCCTCTACGTACCCTTACGCTACTCTCCTCTCTTCCTGTCCGTCCGTTCCACTCTCCTCACACCCACCCCTCCTACTCCCACACCCCTCGACGTCCCAAAGAATCTACAAATCAATAAGCGGCTCATCCGCGACCGCCTTTAAATTCTGCACGGGCAACTGATTTTGTGGCGCAGACGGGAAACTCTCAGGGCCATACCCACCGGTCGTATATGGCACAGGTTGCCAAGGAGCAGGCGCTGGAGCCGACGGTACGGAATGTTGTTTCTGTGGTGGCGGTTGCCAATATTGTTGTTGGGGTGGGGGGGCTTGTGGCTGTGCTTGTGCTTGGAGAGGTTGTGATAGTTGAGGTTGAGGTTGGTGTTGAGGTTGGGCGGCCTGGGGTTGAGGTGCAGGAGTCTGGTGCTGTGGTGCGGGCGCCGGTTCCGCTTGCTGCCAGTACTGTGTTGCTGGCTGCTGCTGCTGCTGCGGCTGCTGTGTCGGATACGGCGCGTTCTGCTGGACCTGCGCGGGTTGGGTCGGCGGAGAAAGAGGGGTCTGTTGTGGTGGTGCGCGGTGATACAATTCCGGAGACGACGGTTGCGGGGGTTGTGAAACCTGTGACGCGAAACTTAGTGTGCGCTGGACAGGAGGTACAGGCTGTTTGCCTGCGTTGGAGTCGGCGTAGTAGAAGTTTGCGGTTTCGGCTTCTGATACGATGGATGGAGGAGCTTGTGATGGCGTGTATGCGGATGGAGGTTGGGAGGGATATTGCTGGCTCAATGCTCGGCGCTGCACCTGCGGTGATACATCTGGCGCTGACGGTTTCTGTTGATAGGGGTTACTTGGCGGACGTTGCTGTGGCACTTGTCCGCCGGTATAAGACGCAAGGTTTGGATAAGGCTGTGAGGGCTGTTGCTGTGGCTGTTGCTGGTACGACTCTGGAGGAGGAGCGTTAAATTGTGGAGGTACCGAGGCTCGCTTGTCATGCTGGGCATATGATGCGGGTGCTTGTTGTGGTGTTGACTGGTATCCGTAATAAGACTGCGGTCGGGCGTACGGCTCTTGGGGTGCCGCATTGCCAGTATAAAAGCTTTCTCCAGTTTGATTATCTTGCATACCAGGCTGAATATTGGGGTACAATGTTGAAGCTGGCCGTTGCAAGCTTGGGGGAAGACCATACATGGCGCCAGCCTGGTTGTAGGTGTTTGACAGCCGCTCTTCAAGCATCCTATCATAATATCTAACAACAGTTGCGAGTTTGGCATGTAAATCGAGGAGAGTATCTAAATTACTCAGCCACAGTCCAATGCAACCTAGGGAAGCGATACTTACCATGTTTACTCATCGTCTCGCCATAGGTGCGGGCTAGTTTTGGTCGTAACTTGCCAATACTCTCGTAGAGCTCCTGGATTTGGGGCTCCCGCAGAATTGTTCCAGGCGGTTGATGTTGCAAGCGGTCCACGAATGTTGAAAATAGATTGATGTTCTCTGCCTCCGCCGGTGTAAGCTCGTAGTCATTCTTAGGGGTAACAACAGGGGTTCCATTGGAAGTCGAGGTTTGCTGTCTTAACGTCGCGGCATGTTTCTTCTTCTGCTCCTCCATATCGGCCAGCGAGGCTGCAATTGCAGCTTTCAGATCGGGATCGTCTTCCTCTTCGGCAGCTGGTTGAGAAGGCTTCGTAGCTCCATTTATTGGGGGTGGTTTCGACTGCGAGCGGATTTGGGACTGTGGAATATATCCAGACCCTGAATGCCCCTTGACCTCCTCGAGACTCATCTCCAGGGCACGTTTGAGGTCAGCGTCAAAGCTGTCCTCGACACGGGCGTTCCTCGGCTCCATAGACCCCTGATATAATGTTCTACTGGGTTTAGTGGCATCAAACCCCCTAGGCAGAGGCGTTACCCTCGACCTGTCCGTCAACTTCGCGTGACATCCATCGTCGACCCGCACCGGATCCATGATGCCGAGGTGGGGGAGAGGGAGGGTCTTGCTGGAGCAGGAGCCGCAGAAGACATTTCCGCAATTCCGGCAGTGGTGCTTTCGGTTTGTGAAGGTGAAGGCAGTCCGGCAGCGCATGCAGACGTCGGAGTCGGTCCATTCAGGGGGCTATAGGTTTGGTCGGTCAGCAAAGCCTGATATGGGAGCCTAGAATGGTTAAGGAGCAAAATGCACTCACCGCACTGCTATCGAGCATGCTGCTGGCAACGTCCACCTTTGGAGGAAACCGAAAGCCCTCTCGTTGCAGGGACCGGTACACCTCCCCAATGTAGATGAGATTACTCCGGCCCTCGGCTGCGGTTGCCCAAGTTTGAATGAGCTCCAGAATCTTGTTCTTGACGTCCTGATTAGGGGCCACGGCGGAAGGCGCCTTCAGCAGCGATGTGAGATTGTCCATGAACTCTCGCGAGGCTATCTCGGTAATGAAGTGGGAGCCGCCGTTCTTAACGCAGGTATCTGTGAGCTGGTTCACATGTCAGCAACATGGACAGCAAACCGCGGAAGAGACGGCGTACATTGAGCGCGGCAAGCTGCACGTTAGGGTTCTTGTTCCCTATCCTCCGCTTCAACGAGCGCATAGCTTCCTTGGGCTGTACGGTCTTGGATCGAATGACGTCGGAGATTTCGAGGTTCAGAGGCATGTCCTCTCTAAGCACGTGTCAGTCTGGGTTCGAGCATGCTTCGTCTAGCTAGAGACACATTTGGAGAGGGACATACAAGCTCGACGAGGTAGCGCGCTCGACCTGGTCGTCGAGCGCGCTGTTGGAAGATGCAAACCAGCCTGCCATGACGCTGCGGACTGTGTGGCGTTCGAGGAGGACCGAGTGAGAGGTGCGGACAGCGAAAGGGTATCCGGGCTCCGAGGAGTTCCCGCAAGAGAATCCTGCAAAAGAATGGTAGTAGGAGAGTTAGCGCTGGGGAAGCGGGGTGTTGGTTAGGTCGTGGTGTTGCAGGTAGAAGCTTTTGGGAGGGCACTAGGCGGCGGGCAGGCTTGGCATTCGCAATGGTGCTGTGGCGGAGTGTTGAGCCGCCGACGACCCACGGACACCCTGGACAAGGCCTGACCTTCACCCACCGCTGTCACTGCTACTGCTAGCCAGCCTGCGCATTCACCGTCCCATCCCATCTTCACCTCCCCCCCTCCTGCACTCCTGCGCTCCTGCGCACATTCGCTCTCGCCTCCCCCTCCAGCACCCTGCTGTCGCACACCTCAAGCCTGATATTCTACGGGCCCGCGACTCGATTCTGCTGCGGCGCCCTCCACTTCCCCCCGCAACCCGCTAGACACTGAGACGCCAGCGCCAAAGTCCAGCTGTCGACGAGCCCAACGCCGCCGCCTGCACCATTCACGGATCATGTCCGATCCCTCCAGGTCTTAGGCTGCAGTTATGAGTGCTGCAGCTCCCCTCCCACCGCCAGGACCCCGCCCCCGCAACGCAATGAAGGGCTACACCAACGGCGCCCACAGCGTTGGCGCTCCTGGCTGGAGAGCTGGCGATTGGGGGGCTGATGGTGGAGGCGATGGCGGAGGTGATGGCGATGGCGGAGGCCCTGGAGCGGCTTTTCCATCCATCGCCGACATCACTGCCTCGGCGAACGAGAAGGTGAACGAATTAAGACACACGCCGGTATGGTGGTTGTCCTGGAGCTGCCTCATGACACATTCGCTAATCTGTGACAGATTGGCCGGCTAATGGCGGTCGGCGAACACCACTTCAAGAGCGCCATTACCATGCTCAACAGCCGGAATCCTACTGGCGCGTTCTGGGAATATCTCGTCGCTTACCAAGTAGTTGTCGATGTCCTCCCTCGACACCCCGACTACTACGATAAAATTGACGTCAGTCGAGGCAGCTTGCACCGCGACTTCAAGGAATTGACAAAAGTATGTCCTCCGACTAACTGCCCCCCTTTGTGTCAAATGCGCAACCTCTAATAAGACAGCAGGACGTCAGGTCTGCCGAAGAGCGCTTCGTACGCATAAAAGAAATCATTGTGAACGACAATAAGAGAAGCGGGGTCCTCTCATCAACATCGCCATCCTCCACAAGCACACACCACAGTTCTTCACGTGACTCGCGCCTATCAAACGGCTCAATCATTTGGCCGCGGGATGATGAGCTGATGCTCCCCGATGTACCAACCGCCTTGCCCCAGGATGGGCGCTCTTCGCTGGCTGTTTCGTCGGAATCTCCAAGGAAGAAACCAAGTGTACAGCCAAAGCCTCAATCACTGCATGGCCGGGCACTACACCAAACCAGTGCTCCAATTAATGGCTCCACGGCTACCGATGATCTCGCCCAACGATTTGCTAGGCTTAGCGGAGCCTCCGTTCCAATTAACACCGTCGTTGGAAATACAGGCGCAGACTTTTCAGTTAAGATGCCGTCACCTTCGGATTACCATTCCTCGAGTCAGCCCCTCGGCCCTCGCGACATGCCACCACCCCCCGCTCCTCCTGCTTCCCTGCATCCCCCAAAATTAGCTCTCAGCACTCAGATGTCCGCGGCCATGCCTAGAGAGCCAAGTCCTACGTATAGTCCGGCCAGGAATTTGTCTCTACCTCCGAGTATTAATCCCCCGAGAAGCACAGCCCGAAGTATGGTAGGCACAGGGGGTCGCAGCAACTCGTTAGCAGCATCCAGTGCTTCTGCGTATCCACCAGGCTCAAACGGTGACGCAGACTCATACTTCCCGCCCCTAACTAGTGACCAGGGGAGCTCGTCTGCTAGGCGGAAGTCAGTACATAAGCCCATGGAGCTACAGATAAATGTGGACAAGCTTTACGACTATATTCGAATGTATAATCTCCTTTTAATAGACGTACGCAGCCGGGAAGAATTCGACTCAGGCCACATCTATGTCCACAACATCATGTGCATTGAACCAACCGCTTTACAGGACGGTTGCTCTGCCGAACAACTCCAGGATCGCCTCGTACTGTCTCCAGATGCGGAGCAACTAATGTTCGAGAGACGGAATGAGTATGACTTGGTGATATACTATGACGAATCTACGAAGTCGAACGCTTTCCTCAACAAATACGTCCGCAATGAGAAGGACACTGCATTGAAAAGGTTATACGACACTCTCTACGAGTTTAATGCCGAGAAACCCTTGCAACGGCCACCAATTTTTTTGATGGGAGGTGTAGATGCGTGGACAGAGTTAGTAGGGACTCAAGCGCTGAAAATGTCCACTACCGCCACAGTAGCCACAAGCGGGCAAGCTAGGTCTCGTGCTATGAGGCGTGCCCCTGCTGCTAGTCACATTGCTTGGGCGAATCTCCAAAGGCGTCGGCTGCGAGAAT
This sequence comes from Lindgomyces ingoldianus, assembly GCF_010093535.1. Lineage (NCBI taxonomy): Eukaryota > Fungi > Ascomycota > Dothideomycetes > Pleosporales > Lindgomycetaceae > Lindgomyces > Lindgomyces ingoldianus. The sequence continues at coordinate 42,721 of NW_022985172.1, forward strand.
ACACGTCAATGGATCCCGAAGAAGAGCGAAAATGGCTCGAGGAAGCCCGACGAGGGAGAGCAGTATTTGAACAACCCCTAGCAGAGGAAGGCGAGGATGAGGAGCTGGGCTCACCCATGTATCGGACCCCTGAGGATTTCCTTCGCCGGTTCCCGGAGGTTGACGTTGAACAACAATCGATGATATACCCACCCTCTCGACCTGCCCCTCCTACAGCTCAGTACGTTGCGCCTCCCATTCCGCAAGCGCCTTCCCGCCCACCACCATCAGTGCCGAGAGTCAGTTATAGCGGGGTTCATGAACGACAGCTCGCTCCCCAAGCCCGTGCCCAACAACTTCCTGTCTATATTTCTCCGGGTCGCTATGGGCAGATCAGGCTCCACAAAACTGGCCTCGTCAATTTTGGAGTTACCTGCTATATGAACTCCGTAGTTCAATGTCTGGCTGCTAACATGGATCTTTCCAACATTTTCCTCTCTCAGCGATATCAGAACGACCTCCAGAAGGAGAACTGGAAGGGGACCAAAGGCATCATACCGGAAGCCTACGCGACCCTAATTTCCAACCTGTTTAAGGGTGACGTAGGTTCCATCCGGCCGAGCACCTTCAGGAGAGTTTGTGGACATTTCAACTCTCAATGGACCACCGATGAGCAGCAAGACGCCAAGGAATTCCTCGAGTTCCTTCTGGATTGCTTGCACGAGGATCTTAATATCACATGGGCAAAGCCACCACTAAAGCAGCTATCTGAAGCCGATGAAATTGCACGCGAGAAACTTCCTCGACAATATGTTGCAAGAGTGGAGTGGGGCCGATATCTCTACCGGGAAAGCTCCTTGATTGGTAACATGTTTGCTGGTCAACATGCATCGCAGCTTACCTGCGCTACATGCGGAACCACTAGCACTACATATGAAGCCTTCTGGAGCATTAGTGTTGAGATTCCCCGCGACCGGCCTGCCGACGTAAGAGAATGCTTGCAGTCGTATTGCTCCACGGAACAACTATCTGGAGACGATATTTGGCGATGCCCACACTGCAAACAGGACAGAGAAGCCACGAAGAAAATCACCATCACCCGAGCCCCAGACTTCCTCGTTTTACATTTAAAGCGATTTAGCGCTTCCCGAATGGAGAGTGCACGTAAGGTCCGCACTCCAATCAACTTCCCGCTTCATGGCTTAGACCTTGCACCTTACATGGAGCCACCGATCACAGAGGAGCAGGAGGCGTACGTGATATCTCACGCAAGAGATGCCGCAGCACAATTAACCGGCCTAAAAACCGATCCGACAATGAACGGGCCATACATCTACAACGCGTACGCTGTAATCTGGCATCTCGGCAGCACGCTCGGAAGCGGACATTATGTGGCAATGGTCAGGGACAAATCCCGCGGGTGTTGGCGCTCCTACAACGATGAACGGCTGCAAGACTTTGAACCGAGGAATCTGTCTGGGAATGATCGGCTCCAAAGCGAAAAGGCGTATATTGTCTTCTACGAGCGCGAAAGGGTTGCTGGAGGTGCATTCTAGATGGCAGGCATGACTTTCCATTTAGATTGCAATCATTCATTGATTAGCGAATAGAACGTATTATACGGATAGCACGGTTGGTTGAGGGGCATTGAAGGCGTCGGCGTTTTGCAGGATTTTTCTTTTGTATAAGGGGCGCGCAAGTGCTGTTCCCCTCAGCCTCGGCCATGGCAACGGTCCGAGCAGCTCACACTACGGATACTTGGCCAGTCGATATTTTTACGCCTGATGTTTACTCCGTCCTGGAGGACTCGATTGCATGCATGGCGTTGGTTAGGATAGATGTAGTAGATGCTCTGCATGAATGGCGTATGATTTCTTCGTATCTAACTCTCGGAACACTTGACATACCTTTGTGGTTGATGAGTTGGAAGATACGCTATTCGAGAGGGGCATGTTTTGTGGGTAGGTTAGTGAACGAGACTACGACGCGGGCTCAAATTCGGCCTCCTTTGGTTGACAGCGGCGGCAGATCATCAGGGTAACCACATAATCGGGAACTCAATTGCCATGTGAACAGAACCTATAGACTACTGCAGGGTGAAAGAAGATATTTTTTTTTCTTTTTTTCTTTTCACGGTCACCCGTCATGCTGCAGGGCTGGGACCGACTTGCCGATCTAAGCCGAGATCGGAAGCGGGCAGGAGCTTGGGCCACTCAACTTTTTTATTATCTCTTGACAGCCCACCACTCTGGTCTCCCCGCCAAAATTCTTATTCACACATCGTCCAAACTACACGACACACGCAATTGGAATCTAACACAAGACGATATGGCAAAGGGACGTGTTTGTTTGGCTTATTCTGGTGTGTACTCCCTTTGAGAAGCAAATTATCGAGAGTAAATGGTTGGCTTCGTTGTTCAATTGCTAGATGGAAACTGACCTGACTCACAGGTGGCCTCGACACCTCTACGATCCTGCGATGGCTCATCGGTATGCCAATTCCCCTCTAAATCTCAGTCCATACATTAACACATCGGTAAAGAGCAAGACTACGAAGTCGTGTGCTTCCTCGCCAACGTTGGCCAAGAGGAGCCTTGGGACGAGGTCGAAAAGAAAGCCCTCAAAATCGGGGCCCTCAAAATGGTGATCCTGGACCTGCGTCGCGAATTTGTAGAGGAGCTTTGCTTCCGCGCTGTGCAGTGCAATGCGAGTTACGAAGGACGGTATCTGCTAGGCACGAGTCTTGCGAGGCCAGTTATTGCAAGGGCGCAGATAAAGGTGGCGCAGGAGGAGGGGTGCGGTTGGGTGAGTCATGGGTGCACAGGGAAGGGCAATGGTATGTATGGCTGGAGTGAAGATGGCGGAGCTTCCCCTTCCCCCTACTTTGGATATCGGCTAACGGTACTCCTTCGTTCAGATCAGGTCAGGTTTGAATTGGCATTTTATACGCTTCAGCCTAGTATTAAGGTAATTGCGCCTTGGAGGCTGCCTGAGTTCTGTGATAGGTTCAAGGGACGTCAGGATTTGCTGGATTATGCAGCGCAGCATGGGATTCCCGTTACATCTACGAAGGCTAAGCCGTGGAGTATGGATGCCAATTTGGCTCACTGCAGCTATGAAGCAGGTACTGCAATAAGTTACCCCCAGAGATCGCTGTACTGACTGCCGAATTATCCAGGCATCCTCGAAGACCCTGACGTGTCTCCCCCCGACGACATGTGGACCATGACTGACAGTCCTCTCAATGCGCCCAACGAGGCTACCAATATCACCATCCACTTCGAAAAAGGCATCCCGGTCAAAGTTGTAACACCCGAGAAGACGTACACCGACTCCGTAGAGCTCTTCACCGCGCTCAACAAACTCGGCTACATCCACGGTATTGGCCGCATCGACATCGTTGAAAACCGGTTTATCGGTCTCAAGTCCCGCGGATGCTATGATTCCCCCGCCATGACCATTCTGCGCCTTGCCCATCTCGATCTCGAGGGTCTTGTCATGGATGCCCAAGTCCGCAGCCTGCGCGATCAGTTCGTGAGCCACCATTGGAGCTACCAGCTCTACAACGGCATGTACTTCTCTCCAGAACGTGAGTTCATCGAGAACAGCCTGCTCTTCTCGCAGCGACGCGTCAACGGCGAGGTGCGTCTCACGTTATATAAGGGCAATGCGTACGTGCTTGGTAGGTCGAGCCAGACGGAGAAATTGTATTCGGAGGAGGAGGCGTCGATGGATACGTTGGATAACTTTAGTCCGATGGATACAACGGGTTTTATTGCTATTCAAAGCATCAGGTCAGTTCTCCGCAACTCCCTAGCAAGTTGGCTATGTTAACAGTTTTCAAGGCTGAAGAAGTATGGGCTACAGAAGGCCGAGGAAGGAGAGAAAATTTAAAGCTTGGTGATTTATCAGACTAGGCTTGGAGTCTTTTTCTCGAAGTCTTTGGGGTTATGTGGAACGGGATGGGAGTAATGGTGTTAACACAAAATAATTACAGAGATTGAATGCAAACCATGACTTTTCCCCCAACCAAAAAGAACCCTTCAAGTACCCAAAACTTTCGGAGGGTGCTAAACCTGTAATAGCTTAGCGCAAAGTCAGCTCACACCCTTGTTTGTGATTCGCCGTTGCAATATCATCCATCGACCTGTGCAAGGGTTTCCCGTTTTATACGACTAAATGTGTGTGCATATAGAAGTTTGTCGAGGTGCTTAGTTCCGTCTTCTTCCTTTTTAGGCGATTAATGATACATCGCCAGCTTGTAGCGGAATTGCACTTATTGTCGCAAGCCTCGTAAAGATCCATGTGAGTTCCTAATAAACTTGGGTGAGATAATAGCCTGAAGGAAATTATTGCATCATGGGTGTGGCAGCCTGAACGACTACCTTAGTCCTTGCGAAGCTTATACAGCGCAGTTTAGTTCTGGTCCTTTCACCTAATCCAAACCGTATTGTGTCGAGATTAATGTCCCTGATCTGAAAGTATCTAAATCATGGAAGTAGTTCTATTTAACAGAATGAGGACTGGAATCATTTATTTATTCTAAAATTTTATTAGCTACTAGAGGTGGGTTTTGCTATAGTCTCTAGATAGTGCATCTGTGAGAGGTATCGAGCAGGAAACACAAGTCACAGAGAGGGAATGCAGGATAGGGGGTGTAATGAGAGTAAACCTTAGGGTCGGAGGAAGAGGTACGGAGGCCGAGGAGCCTATATACCCCGTGCCAAGCCCTTAGGGTACTCAGGGGTTAGATAGCTGGAACATAACCGTGACAGCATCTACCTTGACTGGTGCATCTAGATATATTTGAATCTTTTCTAAACTTGGTCGCTGCTGTTCTAAGCCCACAGCCTTAAGCAGGGCTTCCAACAAGGCGTAGTACTGTACGATTGGGCGATTTTGAGGCCTGTGCGGGTGAGATTTTGTGTACGTTCGTACAACAGGGAGGAGGAGAGGTAGGTGTACGTATTGTAACTGTTACGTCTCACGTGACCTGTACAAGTAGTACAATTTAATTAAAGTACACTGTACTCTAGTTAAAACAGCTAAGACTATAGGTCCCTAGAGACGCAAGATTAAGGTCTAATTAACTATAAAATAACTAGTTCTCCCTAGTAATAAGAGCAGATTGGACTAGATAAGGCCTATAAAGCGGCAAGAGGCGTAGTGTGAGGGGTATTAATTAGGAAACACAGGTCACAGAGAGGGAATGCAGGATAGGGGGTAACAAGAGTAAACCTTAGGGTTAGAGGCAGAGGTACAGAGGCCTAGGAGCCTATATACCCTGTGCTAAGCCTAGAGTACTAAGGGGTTAGATAGCTGTAACATAACTGTGTATACAAACTTCCTAAAAGAGTAATATAATCTGTACTACGTACTGTACCTAGGGCATCATTAAACGTACGGTACAGCTCACGAACTCGGTACGTTCGTACTGAACACGTGACCGTTACGGTTCACTTTGTACGGACCGTAGTACGGCCCGTTGGAAGCCCTGGCCTTAAGGCGTTAAGCATTAGGTAGATAATGTGAAAATTTTATTTATTTATAGTAGATCGCTATACTTGTTAGTATGAGGAAGAAACTTAGGATAATAGGAGAGGTAGCGAATCGCACTGCAGGCCCCCAGCACCAGAAAACAAAGCAAGAGTGACGGTAAAACACTATTCTTAGCCCCCATGCTTAGTAGCTCTAATTCTTCGTCTACATTAACGTGCCTTAATTCTTGATAAATTTAAGAATTGGCCGGTTTTTAGGCCATAAACTACAACGTGGGGTATCCTGGAAAGTGGCAGTGATTAGCCGGTGAATGCCGTCTTTTCAAACGCCAGCACGCCTGCGCGGTTGTCCCTTTGAATGCTGCGGTTTTGATTACAAGCCTTTTTTAAAAACCTGCTCAGGGATGAGTAATAAAGTGAAAACAACCCTAACTTAAGTTCCTAACATAGAACTCTGAGTACGGGCCACGAGGCTGTAATCGCTTTGGAAAGATCTGTGCGGGTGACTGATTTTGCGTTGAGGGATATCGCTCGTACGTACGACACCCTAAAAAGTGGATGCATTTGCCACCGAAGACGAGGGCCATATACCCAGCTTGGAAAAAAAATCAAACTCTATTTGAAAATAGCACTATATTTTTACTCAACTAAAACCTTGTATCTAAAATGTCATAGAAGTGTAGGCACATCCACCCACAGAACTAGCGCAAAACCTCTAATGGAAATTACAAAACCTTAACGCCAGACACCCAACTCGATTCAATCTTCCCCAAACAGAGCCACTAAAAGAAGACTTGGAGACTATCCGTAAAGCCAATGCAAGTGGCAAACGGTCAATCACCTACAAGGTACATCCGAAGAATATATGGGCGGAAAAATGCACGCCCGACCCAAACCCCCCAAGCTCGAACAGTCGCTCATATGATCTTGCTTTACAGAGTCCTTTCCCAAATCTTTTCACTTACAGCCTTATGACGAGTTCCTCGCATAATCTACAAGTTCATATGCTCTGTAAGACGGGACCAAATGGGCGGCGAGGGTTTAATCGTGACCTATAGTCAATGGAATTTGTGACTTCATGGGGTGGCTGGGGTTACAATTTCTCTTGCCCTGCAGTGGTTAGCAGCATTCTAGTCTGATTTAAGATGAACTTACCCTGCTGTGCCCGGCAATTGCTGACACTGAAAGTGTATAGAATATACCACTCCGACTACACTATTCAGACAGTTCACGCCGTAACTTTCCGTATTCTTAAGGAGTGTATATACATACACTCTAACGTATCGCTAGCATATACCATCCGCGTTTACGAGTAACTTAGGAAAGCCCCGTAGTCTTGCCGATAACAAGCATTGCTGTTTTAAGGCCTGGCGTAGGCAAGCAACCGCTATGAATGAAAATAGATGGGAAATTATACTCATGATCAAGGAAAGTATACATACTAATGGATAATTAAGATTGAAGGAAATTGCACTGGAGAATTAGGATTTAAGGAAATCGCACACATGATCATCCAAACATATAGGTTCGTCCGCACAACAGTACCGAGGTGTCCTGATGAATATCGCCAATCCAATTCCTCAGAGTCCATAGACTTCGTGAGGCAAACCCCGAGGTAACCTAGAAAGAGGTATGTCGGGGTAAAGCAAAACCAACGCCGTTGCCTTGTGTACCCGACGGTACGCTAATCTTCCCACCAGTTACTCGGTATCGCTTTTCTGAGAGCCATAACGCCTCATGAATTGAAAGATAGCGGTGCAATGTAACTAGCGGGAGGACCAGTGCAACGGTTGAGTGCTAGGCGGAAAAAGGAAAACGTATCATGGGGTATCGTAAATCAAAATGAACGCTAAACTCCGGGATATGGCGAACCAAAACTCGAATCGACTCGAATTGCCGCTCATTGGCATGAAACTAGATGAAGAGAACGAAGAACATTTTCTTCGGAGTCACACTTCGTCTTCCGAAGATGTCGCACAAGGTTATCCTTCCGCGGATAGGCCTTTCCACAAGGGCATTCGAACTGTTTTGTGATCGGTTTCGTACAGGAGCTTGAACTTGATTGATGACGCCTTAGGCTCTTCAGGCACGTGAAGCTTTTGCGGCACCCGGGCCGGTTGCATTTGTATGCTTCTCGTGCTTCACGATCGAGCTGATATTTGTGTCGCCTAAGCTACGTGTGAGCGAATAGCCATGCATATCCAGGCTAGACTGTACATACCTGTACTGTAGTCCATTTGCAGAGGGTTTAATTCGTGGAATTGCGACTTTGCTTTCGTTTCGATTGTCGAACCCATCCTCTGAGGTCTGATTGGTGTTGGTTGGGCTGGAGGTGCGACCAGATGGTGTGGAACAAGTACCAGAACCACAAGGAGAGGACGAGGTTGTTGAATTCCCTTGAGAACTAGGGAGTGAAATCTTCATGATAGTGTCAAGGTTGTCTTGCGAGCAACGAACGGAGAAATCTGGGCTGGAGCCATCGCCAACCACTTCACTTATCCGGAGAGTAGGTAACAGCTGCGGGTCGCAGGTTGGGCCTGTCATCGATTGGGCTAATATAGCATTGTCGGAGATTCCAGGAGGGTAACTGTACCCTGTTTTCGAGGATATATTGAGCGGGCTTGGATCTGGAGTGCGGGACTGACTGTAGCCCACTACTGGAAGCTTGTCGGGACTTCCTGGGCTTTCACATCCCCTCTCCTCGAAATTGATCCATTCCTCCCAAATTGGCTCCTCTTCGCCTGCAACTGACCGCACTCTATTATCTTCCGGTATCCGATTAGTGTCTGACGAAGCCGATCCGTAATTTTGGTCATTGGGACGGGATGAATGGGCCTCAATATTGCTGTAGGGACGTGTACTATAATGCGCTACGCGATGATCATGGTGAAGACGCTGGATTGCGTGAGCGGCCTAGTTATTAGGCCGCTTTCGCAACTTGTCAAATTGTCAAGTCGTAGCAGCGGAGTCCGGACTAGATAATCGATGAATAAGCGAGGGAAAATCCTCCTAGTTTAAAGTTTTTGACGTACTCTCGGAAACCGCGTGATTTATGTAGCTGAGCTGTGTATGCTGCTGTCCGCGAGGGAGACTGTGACTCCCTCGCGAACGACTCTAGACCACTCCTGGTCGATTCCGCTGCTGCTGGGTTGGTCGCAGTAGATGATAGCAACGCTGACTACTATTGTGAACTAATCCCACCGCCAAAAGTGCCAATTCATGTGTTTACTAAACAAAAAAGCAGTGAAAGGAAGCAAAATTGGCGAAGCGAGGAGTTCCTGTTATGCGGTTGTTTGCGACGGAGTGTTGTTGAAAAAGAGAGGCTTTTCGTAGGTATTGGAGGGAGAAATACGAGGAGCAAAAGGCGGAGGGAGTGTCAAGCTTTTGAATTTAGCCCGAAGACACGGTTTAGGCACATCGAGATGGCGAGGCTGAATCTCCGTTGAGTTGATTGGAGACCGCATTTCTTCTCAGCCGCTCATGGAGGCTGCGCCACGAATGGAAACGCTTAGCGGAACCCGCACGCTCGACCAGTTGTTAAGAAGCAGCAGCCTACAATGTCCAGCTTTCTTTCCAGCCTAAGATGGCGATCACCAATGACCTTGATGCAAGAGATCCTGCCGCGTTCGGCGTAGGTGTCGTGACTATGCGGTCTCCAATCACAGGATTCTTCTACCGAGACAATGAGGTCGCCAATGAAATCTCACCAGCGTCTGAAGGAACCTGGTGAAAAATGTCGTTGTGGGGGTCCGATGACACAATGTTTGCCTTCTGAGCAGGTATTGAAAAGGTAGATGCGGCCTCCAATCAGATCAACTTCCACTCTCGTGAGCTTTATTGGTACCATGCCTTACATCTTTCTTAGCATATGCGACTCTAATCACACCATGTTCATCTTTCTTCCTTAACCGTCTTTTTTGGAGATGTACAACAGCATTGAGGTCTCTAACCGCAAGATATTCGCCCTCAACAACACCCCAGAAGTTTTCCTAGGCCACCAGGCAAGTGTGCGGTCCCCAATCACATTTTATTTTCCTCTCCTGAAGAATTTTCATGTATTCGACCAGGATATACTGTCGAACTCGAACAGCACAGCCCTAGAAAATCCCGCACGCAACTCTGATACTACTGCGGCCTCCAATGACACGCTGTTCCATGATCTTTTTCGTCTCCAATTGCATGATGCCCCCTAACACCTCCAAATCCGTGATGGAGAGGTAGTCAATAGCATTACCCTGAATTGCACCCACACCCTCAAACACACACTCATGCGGCCACCAATAAGAATGTTCCAGTCCTTCGCCAAATCGTTAACATGCTTAAAATGAAGCTTCTCGCCACTCTTGCGGTTGTGGCTCCTGAGCTGCAACTTGTGCAGCCACCAATAATATCTTTTAACTTCAATACCATATTCTGAGACTTCTGCATGCATGCTTTTACCACTTCCCTCGCCTTCAATCCCACTTTCAACATCGAAATCATACCCAAACTCAATTCCACATTTCATGCCCAAACCACTTTGCAGGACGTTCTCCGGTACCCCAGCCTTAAATCATATCAGGACACATCAAGCACTATACGATGCGGCCACCAATGATAGCGACTCTTATTTTCGCCTCATATTTAATTGCCTTCAGCAACATGTCGAACGGTAAGGTATAAGAGTGTGTGAAAGAACATCTACGGGAATACCATCATCAATCACTCCTCCTACTTCTACATAGCTCACCTAATCTGTGAATCTACTGAACTTCCAAGAGAGCCTTAACATCCTACCCTCTCATGAACAGGAAAAATGTCCAACATCCCAGTCCGTAGACACCCCCTTCCATGTGAAGATATATCTTCTCCACCAAACTAACCTTCCATAAGAGCAAGCCCTCAACTCTCCAATCATCGATTCCCATCATTAGATCTAGCCCACCCCAATTCACTCTCCTCACAACCGCCAACCTCTCCGCTATGAACGCCACTAGCAACAGTGGGGTGTATCAAGGACCTACGCCAATGCAACGCTGGCTCCTCCAACCGCCTTCCGAAGACCCTTGGATCTTCCCATAATTCAACGAAAGGGACGAAAGGCCCGCCAGTGCAACACAGTAGGGAGGGAAGAGCAGACAGATAGACAATAGCATACAAATATATACATATAACTCAGAAGGTGGTCCAATCAACTCAAGGCTGAGCTCCTCTCGCTTGTATATATACCTCATGGCCCCTCGGCCTCATTATACATACAATACATCACTTCTTTCATATCTCATGCCTCTAAGGCTCAACGCATGATAAAAATATTATTCTTACGCAAAATCCGCACATACGCAAGCTTACAGCCACAGCTCCGCCGCCTAGTTAACACAACATGTCTGTGCCATCCGTGAACGTCGATAGTAGCAAAGATGATGTTGATAAATTCTACACAGAAGTGCATGACTGGCTGAGCATCGGTCTGTCTACTTATGGAAAGAAGAGAAATCCAAAGGAGAAGATCAGGGATATGCTTGAAATGTCTGCATTCTTTAATCTATATTCGATTGTATTCCAGCCCCGTACTCAGAAAATCCCGCACCTGACCTTGTTTCACATGACCCTGCGTCGGGTGTGGGCCCTTCAATACACGAGTAATGTATTTAGGACTAGCACCTACCTTATCAGGAATGGCTCTGTCTTGTACACTATATATTCACCTAGGAGCTCTTAAGCTCTTCAGACCCTACACTACTGATCAATCTACTTAGATCTGGCTCTCGCCACCTAATTGGCATCTCCTCTATCACCTACCTGCCTACGCGACAGCAACCTCACAATTCTTGGATGTAGCGCTGTAGCTAGCTCTGCGAAATACTCAGCGTACAACCTGACCGCTTGGGCTATATTTGTGCAATATATGTCCGGGATCCATGCCTCCTAACTTGTTTTTGATGAGAAACATTGCCCTCTTTACTCCTGATCGCCTTTCTCTTTCGCTTGATGGCTATTTCTAGTAGTATTACACTTAGACCACTTCAGACGATCACAATAAAGTTTCCAGGCTAGAAGAGAGAGACTTCGAAATGACATGTAACATTGTCTATCGCAAGTTTCCTAGATGGAGCTGATAAAGGCATATGTAGAGAGGCGAGCGGACACTTAGGTGTTGAGAAACGAAGTAGGATATTGAGGTGAGGTGTAAGGTCTCTAGAGCTCGAGAGCTCAGTCGAGAGCTCAGAGATAAATATAGAGTAGCATAAAGAGCGCTGGTCTTAAACAGGAAAAGGGTGAGAGGTGAAGGACCCACAGTCACCCTAACGCAGGGTCACGTGAGCCAATGTCGCGTTCGACATTGTCGAATATCTCTCCGAGCATATCCTCTGTTAAAAGAGTAGACTTACCGACAAATGGTGGCAGTATCGGGAAGAAGACGAACTTTGCAAATATGAACTTGGGGAGGCAAGACTTCAAAGGAAACGATTACAAGAAAAGAGCGAACAGGAAACCGGAGTAGGAGATAGCAAGGATAGAGAAGGTGAAGATTCAGGTTGGGGATTGTATTGATGAAGCTAGGAAGCAGCGGCTGCTTACGCCGATATACTTTATGATAGGAGTGATGGCGGTAGTTGGTGGGACATAGTGTGTTACAATCTAGAACCGGCGGGCGAAAGGTTCAGACTGTCCAACATCTCCAGAGTAGGTTCGCTTGTTTTTATCAACAATGCTTAGGGTCAAGTCAACGTTAAGTTCCTCGCTAAAGCTACTGCTGTATTCTGTGTCGTACACTACCATAGTAAGTTTCGCTTCGTCTAACTACTATCGTATCAAAGATATCGCATGATGTACAGACGAAACCTTCGCGAGTACAAACACCCTGCCTGTTACAGGCAGCTGCTTAGCGGGACAAATCCTCCATTTTAATGTACCGAAGAGGCGCCAGTACTAGTAGATCCACTCCCCCGAACCTTCTTTAATTAAGTAGATCGTGATGAATAAACTCAAACAAAGTAAGTTAAAAGCTAGGGCGCATCCCTGCGTAGCGAGACACCCTAGAGGTACTTTGACATGAAGCAGCTGAAAAGGTCATGTACGCAACAAATATCACTATAACCCTATAGAAATAATCTGCTACAGGTAATTCTAAATATTTATAACCAACGCTTCCCTAAAAGTTATGTTTGTATTTTTGCCCCTGCGCCTAATTTATATAGCACTCTCTTTTGTAGTGTCATAGACTTCCTCTCTTACAGCTCTAACGTTATATCTTTCTTACTTGTAATTGTTGTATAATAGCTTTACCCTACCCCTAAAACCTCCCTTTAATGCTTAGAAACTACTATCTGCCTCGCGCGTGTTATCGTGGGCAAATTCATGCTAGGGTACTGTGTCGATTGGTACTTCCGGCGCAAGCGAATTACCAATCCTGGCTAATGCGAGATGACCCCCGCGGGTAATTTATGGGCTGTGTATAACGTACATGTGCTCCGGAACATATGTAAATCTGGCTTAGGATTGGGAGCAGCACAAAGAATCAGCCAACCCCGGTGCCGGTTTAGTCAGCAAACTCGTGTCAGTGTCGCAACCACCATGGTACAGCTTGGCATCGCCCGCCTAACCTCAGCCTTGACCATACCTCCCGTCAACCAACTCAATTCTCAGGAAACACCTAGTTACTTCATGACTGCCATCCGCACTGGTGGCCTCGGCGCAGAGGGCATCTCAGCGCTGCTCATCCCACGTTCGGAAGGCCTGCGAACGCGTCCAGTTCCAGTCATCGCCAGATCCCTCTCAGCAACAACATACGTCATGTTCGAAGACGTCAAGGTCCCTGTGGAATAACTCTTCGGACAGGAGGGTAACGGCTTCCGGCAGACCATGGTGAACTTCAACCACGAGCGCCTTTGGATTGCCTTCCAATGGCTGCCGGATTGCGCTGCATGATGCATTCTAATGGGCTGAAGCGCGAGACGTTCAATAAGAAGCTGGTTGAGCAGCCGGTTGTGACGAATAAGTTTAGCAATATGGGACAGCAGGTCGAATCCTTGCAGTCTTGAATCGAGCAAATTATCTACGAGCTGGAGCATCCGGGTGATGCGGATGGCGCGAGGCTGTTGGGTGGCACGACGGCGTTGTTGAAGGTTGAGTCTGGTATGGTGTGCAAGGATTGAGTCGTTTTATCGCGCTGTCCCCAGCTTCACCGTTCCTGATGGGTAGATCTTCAATTGTCGGTGAACTCTGCTAATAGGAAAAGGTGGCTCCGAGGATGTGCTTATTGACCTTAGCATACGCGAGGCACTCAAGCTGCACCAGCAAGCCGAAAAGGCTAGATTGAAGCTTGACTTTCTATTCTTGCCTGTTATAAAAGAACCCAGTGGCTAATTACCCTTACGTCAGGGAACAGTCTCCTGCTGAATAATCGCAATGTGTATGTAATAGGTTTGGCTTAGAGAGTTGTTGACATATATGGTGGCTTAATGTTTCTTATTCGCCATGAACAGAATTCCATTGTAAAGTAAGCTTTCTCTTCCCTAAACAGCTTTCTTCTGTCGCCTGTTACTCAATAGGGACCACCCGTGTGTCGACGAATAGTCTTCGGAATTCTTTGGCGAAGGTGCTTTGTTTCGTCACAGGAGTATCCTCCGTCCCTTCCACAGGTGCCGGCGTATCCTCCGCGGCTGGTGGCTTCTCCGGTTTTTCCTCCGGTCTTCCCTCTGCAGCCTCCTTTCGATGGGTACGCAATCTGTACACGATAGATATGGCTACTAATATCACGGCGAAACACGCGATAGCCCCAGTGATCCCCCCTATTAGACTCGACGCAGGCTTGCTCTTGGGACCTGAGGGTGTGGCAGAGGGGAAAGAAGTATAGTACCTGGTGCTGGAAGTGGTTGCAGTGCTGGAACTGGCTATAGTGCTAAAAGTAGTTTTGCTATAAGTATTGTTGAAGCCGCTCCGGGTACTGGGACTTTGAGTTGAATATGTACTAGACGTGGTTGCGCTAGTAGTGTGCGACGTTATCGATAGAGAAAACAAGGAGGACACGGTGTCGGGTAGCATCGAGATCGCACGGTCTACCACGGGCGAGCAGATCTGATCAACATCCGCGGACTAAAAGAGATGAAAACGATTAGCCGCATTGCCTCCTACAGACGGTGCCTCAATACGTACCGAGTTACTCGTCAAACAGAGCGTGAGCAATGTTAGCTGATTCGCCATTTTAGCCAACTCCATGGCTTGGCTGGCATATCCGTTTGCTTGACTGGCATATCCATTGGCCTGATTTCCAACGGTCACCGCCTTGATAGCAAAGACTCCGAAGGCAACCGCAGCAATTATTCCGGCGACCTGTAAAGAGACATTGATGACGAAGCGCCCAATTGGCGGTTTCAACACCTGCCCCGCTTCGGTAGACGGCGATGATGTTGCTTTCAGTGGCTGCTTCCTAAGAACGACCATTTTTCCGGAGGTTGCATAGCTGTGAGAGCTTGCTCTTCCAGATTGTGAATCCGGGGTAGCCCGAATCTCTATTTCGTGATGAGCGGAGGCCATGAGAGCGTTGCTTGGCAAGGCCCAGCTACTGCGTGACGAGAGGGACGAGCTGTGCGAACCTAGGGTTCTCCTAGTAATTTAAACCAGAGTTCTCGGCCTAGTTCCTTGATATTGCTTTCACGACGGTGCCCTGCATGATTGCGGGGGTCAGCCTCAGCTGAGGGCCGGTTCTGGAAATAAAAGCCTCTCGGACGCTACCGAACCGCAGCCTCCGCCACAGCCTTCCTGACACGCAGCTACATGGTTTCAGCTACATGGTTTGCTTCACTACTTAGAATGTGTTTTTTTTTTTTATTAAATTCGTCACAGAGCGTCACTAGGAGCTGACGAACGCCTCCGATGAATCTAGCAGGGAGGACAGCCGAACCGCACCGGCACAAGACGTTGTCGGGTGGCGAATTCTATAGGTGTTTTCAGAGAATTGAGTTGGTTGACGGGAGACATGGCCAAGCCTGAGGTTGGGCGGATGCTAAGTTGTACAATGGCTGTGTCGAAGCTGGGACACATGTTAACTAACTAAACAAGCGCCGGCTAAGTTCCAGCACAGCTCCCAATCCTAAATCAGGTTTACTTATCTTCCGGAGCGCTTGTCGGCCCCAGATTGATAACCCGCGGAGTCGTCTCGCATTAGCCAAGATTAGTGGTTCGCTTTCACTGGAAGTACTAATCAACAAGGCAAGCCTAGCATGAATTTGCTCGCGACAGCGCGCGCAATGCTAATAATAATTTCTCAGTATTAAGGAAAGGCTTTAAGGGTTCGATAAAATTATTTACAAAAATTTAGAAGAATAAGGAGTTACAGTTAATGCTGTAGTTAGAGAGAGAGAGATCTATTATGCCACAAAAGAAGACTGTGAGAGGTATTGAGCAGGAAGCACGAGGCACAGAGAGGGAATGCAGGATAGGGGGGGTTTAACGAGAGTAAACCTTAGGGTCGGAGGCAGAGGTACGGAGGCCGAGAAGCCTATATACCCCGTGTCAAGCCCAGGGTACTCTGGGGTTGGATAGCTGTAACATAACCGTGACAAAGACGCTGTACAAATTAAGTTAGAAGACAAGGACGGAAACGTAATTTTTAGTAAAAGTGAATTATAGGCACTTAGAATTAGCTATAATTAATAGATTATTTTTATAAATTTATAACAATATTTAGTTTGCGCATAGGTTTTCTAGTTGCTAAAAGTTAAAGTACCCCTCATTTGTCTTGCCACACAGGGTGTCTCGCCACGCCACCTTACTGTATGAACACAAATACACATTCTGGGCAACAAGATTCTAGATCAAGATCTAGATCCAGATTCAGGTATCGATCCAATGACAACGTTGCATAAATAATGTAGCGCATATGCCAGCCTGTATCTAAGGTCAAACATCGTCCTCCTTGGTCTTCGCCCCGTCGGCAGTCTTCACAGCACTCTCTGCTACTTTCGCATGATCCGCATTAGTCATCGCTTCAGCAGCAGACTTGCCCCCATGGTCCCATTTAAAATACAAGTCCTCTGGAAGCATTCTTCTTCCTTCAACCTGCAACACTACCAGCTTGTCTCCCTTGATATCATAGTTGACGACAGCATGTCCCCCACATCCCTTCACAACGTCGATAATTGTGTGAATCAGGGCAGCCAATTTCTTCAGGTTGCTCTGGTTCCCTGCCTCCCATATCCTGATCTCGCCCGCCATGTCCTCAACCTCTGGTCGCTGAAATGTACCCTTTGTGTGATAAGCACGGACGAGCTTCGGGGTTTGGGATACCCAGAGCTGCGGCACGATCTCGTCCATCACAAGCAGTCTATGAGAGACGCGTGTTTTGATTTCGATGGTTGATTCAAGTGGCACCGCCTTGCCTTGCTCTATAACCGTTAGCTTAGACTTTCCGGCAGGCGTGATCTTTGAAGGCGCTTTGGTTGAGGAAAGAGACAAGGATTCCAGGAAGCTAGGGAGATTGTCATTTTCCGGTTCCGGCTCTTCGCTACCCCTAGGTTTGTTTGTATCTATCCCAGCGTGTACATATCCGTCCGTTTCATGGCGTACGAGGAAGGTCAGATCACTGAAGCGGTAGGAAATGATTCTGTGATGCCCAGTGCTGAGGCTGATCTGGTTAGCAGTGTATACCTTCTCAAATTCGTGACCAAAGCCTCGGAATTCTCGCGGTTCGATATACTCGTGCGTCACTGTATCCGAGAGACAGAATATCACCGTGTTTTTCACAACCTCAATGTTGATCGTGAAGGCTTCCAGTCCGCCTCTAGCCGACCTAGGATCGATGAATGAGAGGAGTTTACGGATATTGTTGCGGTCGGTGACGACGTGAATCGAGTGGATGTCGAATGAAGGATTGGTGAGGTACAACGCGCGAAATAGAGGCTCAAGCGGACTGTCCGGATGACGAGCAGAGTTTTGGGCAATGTAGAATAGGCCAGAGTCCTTTTTTAATTGTCGAGGAACTCTTGGTGGAGCCCAAAGAGGCGGACTACCGGGGACAGCAATAGTAGGAGTGGGTGCCTCAAGCCAGTTGTAGGAGGATAGGTGCTTGACATCAGTGATTGACGCCCCAGAAGAAGTACTGAGTTCTTGGAGATCTAAGCGAGAGATCTCAGCTAACATAGTGGGTGTCATCATTGAAATGGGAACTATGTAAATCGGTCGATTAACGGGGTGGTACGGAAGTTGGGAATAATTGTCGTGGGCTTCAGCCTTTAAGCTACGAAGTTGAAACTGAACAAAATGTGGTCTCAACTCTGGATGGGGGTTTAAGTGACAGTGAAATGAGAGGCTCTTATACCTCTAGGAGGTTGATTGCCTCAGGTTCACAAGATCACTAGCAATCAGCTGTTCTAGTGACATCCACCTGCGTGGGATACTCACCGGAACTTTCAGGACGCGCTAACTGATGTGCAAGAAGTTTCCAAGTCCCATTTAATGTGTTATCACCGGCAATCAAGTCCCTTCGAATTCCAAGAAATCCCACGTGGAACAAACACCAACGCAGCAGAAACCATGATCCACAGTAAAACCGGAACCAAGCCCAAATCATCACACCTTCCTAACACTCTTCAACCACTCTCCTGCCCTCTTCGCATTCGCTGTTGCCTCTTTATCAAACCCCAAATTCCCCCCAATCAACAAAACATCATGCGGCACAATCGGCTCTACATCAAACGTCACGTTATTCCCAGCCTCTTTCATCATATCTGCAAACTCCTTATCATCGAAATACAACACCTCCGCACCTCCCGTCGTCACCCAAAGCGGCACTTCCGTCTTAAAAGGATTCTTCTTGTGCGATATATATGGGGAGGAGAGAATGGACTTTCCGGCGGGACCGGCATATGCTAAGCTGCCCCAGAGTGTGAATGGGTAAGACAGGTAGTCAGTGTTGTAATTTGGGTTGTTGCGCGTGAAGTCGTCGCTTGTGGCTTCGAGGGGAGAGATCCAGGGGGACCAGAGCCAGGCGGCGGAGGGAGCGGGGATGGAGGTTTCGGCACCGTATTCGGCGATGTAGCGGAGGATGGAGATGGCGGCGTTCGCGCCGGCCGAGTCGCCGGAGATTACGATGTTTGAGGGAGAGATCTTGAGCTCGTTGACTAGGTACAGGTAGCTTGTCAGACAGTCTTGGAGAGCGGCCGGGAACGGATTCGACTTCTTTGATGCGGGGAGCGTTGAGAGGCGGTATTGAGGCATGAAGATATGCGTCGCGCTCCCGCTTTGGAGCATCTTCTTTGCGAAATATCCGGAGTTTCCGGTCCTGCCGTCGCCCACAACGTACGCGCCGCCATGGAGATGGAGAACCATAGTCACCGCGCTCGTGTCCGACGATGACGTGAGCGGCGCGGGATACCAAGTCGCACCAATATCGACCGGCTTGATATCCTCATTCGGAGCGAGCGGACCCTTGTAGAAGCTACTCGGGGCAGCCTTTATAACCACGAACCGCCCCTTCTCTTTCCCAGGCGTAAGCAGGAGCGAGGTCTTAACCTGCACCGTTGCGAAATGGTAAACAGTGGAGAAGAGAATCCGCACGCTGAGAGCTTGTCTGAAGCTCCATTCTGGATGCTGACGGCCAAATTTGAGGAAGTACTTAACGAGCCAGAGAGGCAGTCTAGCAAGCTCGAAACCGATTGCAGAGAGCGCGTAGACGCCTTTGAAGGGCTGGTAGGTGAGGATTGCCATTGTTTACGATGTGGGTCGTAAACTGGGGGCTTTTAAGGAGTAGAGGATAGCGCAAGAAGTAATCCCCAAGCCGGGGACGGAGAGACTGTTATACCACGGCATCTACAGCTCCTCCGTAGGAGATCGGCTCAAGGATTGGGCTTGATGGCGCATTGAGGGGTGGTTGGAACGTGCTTGAAGCCAGGAGGGAGCATTAAGATTTAGGCCGAGGTACTTCGTTAGACCAATCACACACCACAAGCCTTTATCCCTCGCCTGTCTGAGGTCCAACCACGCATACGAGTCGCCCGCCTCTTACTCAGCTTCAGTGTCCACGTTCCCTGAAATAAATCTAGTTTATCTTGCTTTGAGAGGTCATCGCTAAGCTTAGAAGGGCAACATCTACTCGTTCGCAGCTTGTCTCGATGATAAATAGGCAGGAGGCGGAATCACGAGACTTTGTGAACAGCAAGCACGAAAACACCAGAAATACCCTACTCCTTGAATTCACTACCCCGAAAGTAAGAAGAAATCCCGTGCTCATTTTTTTGCAACGACAGGGTTGTGATGTCATCGCAGCGTCCAGCCCAGTCAACTGCAACTGCCCACATGAAGCAGATGTGTCCCAAAAGACTACAGCCACACCGAAATCCAGGATACAAGAAAGGACGATGATATTCTCATGAGGCAGTCAAAGGCAAGACGATTCCGTTTGCTTAGTCCGAAGAATCCAAGCTCGACTAAACTGTGGGATCCTTCAATGATTCCCAAATCATAGTTCCAATTCCGCCGACGTGCGTGAAAGATAGAAACATCACTCATAGAGCATGTCATAATCAACGTCCCCATTAGCGCCGACACTGTCCCCATTAGCGCCGACACCGTCCCCATTCATATTGATTCCGTTGCTGAGATTCAACGGAGAAGCATCGGCATACTTCTCGTAGAGAAGGTTCAAGCACTGGCGGCCGGCGAGCAGGGTAGCCTTGTTTTGCTCCAACTCCTGACGACGAGCTTCTCGCTTGGGGTCGTCCGCGAGAAGCTGGACGCATCGCTCGTGAACTACAATTACGTTAGATTGCTGTTCCAATAGGGGGCTGAGGACTGGGCCTTACCATCCTCACCCGTGATGTCAAGATCATTTTTAAGGTGCTCAAACAAGTCCTTACTCAGCCTTCTAAAGAGCTGGGCCTCAACGCGCATACAGATAGACTCATGGAATCGGATAGATGCAAGCTCATAGTAAGCTCGAACTTGCGCCAGAACCTCTACCTCTTGAGAGTATGGATCTTGAGCCAGCAAAGCCCTCAGCGGTTCTTTCTTGCCTTGGTTCTCTTGATCTGTCTTGCTCAGTTCTTTTCCGGTCTGCGCTTCAAGAAGTTCAAAGTACTTGTCTTGGCGAGCCCGGATCCGAGCATTCTTGTACTCTTCAAGATACCGGGACATGTGGAAGTCGAAATATCTCTGGTCGAAAAGATATGGGCCCTCTTTCTCAGCCACCAGTATCTCTTGTGCTATGGAAGTTCGCAACAAGTCGAAATGAGTAGCCAAGAACTTCTTCACGACCTCGGCTGATCCCTTGAACAGTTCAGTACTATTCCAAGGTGTCAATGACTCATCCAGGATTGACTGAATGCGTTTTGACAGACGCTCATGTAGGCTCTTCAGGAAAGACTGCAAGATTACCTCCCAGTTGT
Organism: Lindgomyces ingoldianus; assembly: GCF_010093535.1. Lineage (NCBI taxonomy): Eukaryota > Fungi > Ascomycota > Dothideomycetes > Pleosporales > Lindgomycetaceae > Lindgomyces > Lindgomyces ingoldianus. The sequence goes on from NW_022985172.1 coordinate 63,563, forward strand.
GTAGGGATTGCAGCATGAGGAATTCGACAGCCTTTGGGTTGACCTGACGATGTAATTTCGCAGAGGACATTTCGTACAATCTGTCGCGAGTCTCATTGAGGTTGTAACGAATCGCAAATTTTTTCATAGCATGTTTCTGCTTCTCCACTGCTGGTGCGGCGCCATTGGCTGATCCAGGGCTGGGGTTCGATCCGTTGGCCTGGGGCTTCGAAGGTATGCCTCGCGATGGAGTGGAGGCATGGTCAAGTTTTCGCTTCTGGGGTGTGACGGGCAGAGCCAGCGCACGGCTTGTCGTGTCGTCATCATCAGACTCACACAAGTCGATGCACTCTGGTCGCTTAGGCTTCAAGACCTCAGAGTCAAGCGCAGCAGACAACACCATTCTCGGCCGGAGGTCATTCAATTTCTTAGCAAAGTCTTTGCGAAGCTGATCCCAAGTAAGCCTCCAAGCGTTGCGAGCATAGTCCCGGAGCATCTCCTTCCGGATATTTTCAGTAAAGCTTCGAAGAGCTTCATGAACGAGGCCAACAACATCCCGTGTCTGTGGCTTTGGAATCCGAGCCAGCCCCTGCTCAACTGTTTCGAGCTGCTCTGAAATGACTGCTCGGCTCTTAGGCAACGCCTGGAGACTGAGGGCAGCAAGCTTCTTAGAGAGGGCAGTCTGAAGATTGAGCGTTCCGAAGCGCTCACGGTGGGTGTGCAAATTGGTAGCCCATGGATCAGTCTGATCGAAGAACATCTCCTCTTCTCTCCTCGCCTCTGAATGGGTGATCTTTTTCTCAAGCGCCTCCTGGCTGGGTTGTTTCACTACGTAGTATCCGTGTCCGAGGACATCGGCTTCACCATCCAGAGCCTTCTTAACATCTTTATGCCTTGAATCATTATCAATGCGGTCCGGCTTCGTCAAGACCCCGACACATCGCTGTGTCGCTCCTGTCTTTGTTACAAGGGATGCCGCGTAAGATGACACCTCCCAATCAACCTCGAGCGAAGACGTCAACAAAATCAGGGCATTCGGATCCGCAATATACTCAGCAACCAGATTCCTGACGAAGTTTTTCAGGCCCTCTTTGCCAGGATCACCCCGTCCAATGATGATCCCTGGTAGATCATAGAACGAGAGATTCGGTGCTTTGGGGGCCGAGATATAGACACAAACGACGTTAGGTGAGAACTCAGTCTCCCTGTCATCACTGAGGATCTCTCTCGCAGTTCCGGGAACAAATCGCGTGAGATCTGCCGTCGGGTTGAGAATCGCAAGTTGGGCACGGTAGATGAGCACCTCGAGATTGTCCGAGTTCGTGGTTTGGGCAAAGAGCACTTCATCCGGGGAAAATTTCTGCTGCCAAGGGTAATACCTCTCCTGCCGTGCTTGTTCTCGTAGTCTAGGGTTGATAATTTTTGGGATCAAGTAAGTGTAGGCCTTCCTAATGTATACTTTAGCTTCCCATTGGGCCTCGGCACCCGCAGAGCTTTGCAGCTGGATGAACATTGGGCAGCGGGTGCATGTTCCTCCGGCACGCGGAACCTTTATACCAGATATGGCTTCAATGACTGATGATTTTCCGGCGGACTGATCACCTAAAGCAGAATCGTTAGTATAGAAGTAGATTGTGATCAGTTGCTGTCAACTCACCACAAATGATGCACTTTGCCAGCGGAATATCGAGGCTTGACAATCCAAGCTTCTCTAGCTCACTCATTGTTGTCATAAGGTCCTTGACGCCTTCGCCGAGGGGTTCAATCTCGCAACCGATGGTTTCGCTAGATGCCCCGTGGAGACCTGTAGAAGATAGTATTAGCTACCGTTCAAAGCACCATTTGAAAGCAATTGATAGGCATCGCTTCACTTACCATCACCAGTTCCCTGGTTCAGAGACCCCAAACTCTCGCTGAGCCGGGATACATCACTACGATTAGTAATACTCTGCGTTCCGGCCGGGGTACCACATTGGCCTCGAGCCTTAACGACGTTCATGGTCTCATCGGCCACGGTAGACCTTGAGCTCGGATGGGCAATTGCTTCTGACGCCCGTAAGGTTCCCTTTCGAGCTGAGGTCCTCGCCGTACTTCCCATGGTGCTTCGAGGTCTACACTAGATCTCTAAGGGATTCAAGGTTTTGTGGAGATCCAACGTTCCTCAAGACGACAAACGAGAGAACAAAGGAGCCGTCAGGAAGAGACGGTTGATGTCGAAGGCGCGAGGTTAAACCCCTCCGCGAAACCCGGGGTGAAGGTAACGATTAAGAAGCGAGGCGTACACTTTGATGGTGAGCAGGCAGTTGCGTCAAGGCCATTCCAGCGAGTATTGGGAGTGGTAAACACATCTGTATAGTTCGTCAGTGGAGCACCGAGTGAAAGACCCAAATAGGACGAATAGTTAGCGACCCTCTGGTCATCAGACGGAGAATATAGCAAGCTGTAAAATCAAACAGAAAAGAGGCTGAGAATACGTTGATCTCACCTAGATAGCAGTAGTAGTAGAGGCTGTGCTGCCGTAGTTCCGTCCCCCATCACAATAGTAGAGGGATTTCCTCTCTAGCACGAAGTTGGCTGCACGCTGATGTAGCCTCAAGGGAGCGGATGAGTCACCGATGTGGGTTTAGGTCTGTGAAACTAATAGATATATATATATAAGAGGGCTGGGTGGCAATCGGACCAAGGAGGGGCGCAGAGTGAGGGTTGGAGACTAGTCACGCCAAGTCCCTCTCCTGGGTGGTGATTCTCACCCAGTTTGGCCTGCGAAATGTTTGAAATCTCAGCCACACCTCTATCGCCTGCATTGCGCAGACGTTCCACTAATATCGACTGCAGTTACGTCGCATCTTCACCAAAAGGTTCGTGACGATTAGTGGCCAGCTGTTGTCACGAAATAACACGTCCGCGGCCGTTCTTGAAACCGTCCTCGCGAACAAGAGGCGCCCCCCATATTTCTGACAGGAAGTCAAGCCAATCGAGTGAGTGTGTGGTCCATATCAGGATGGCATGCTTCCCTATCTAAGGAATAGGAGATAAGCAGGCAAAAAGGGTGCTGAAAGACTTACGCTGCTTCTCCGCCTGCATTTCGCAACGCAAGCTGCATGGCGAGTCTTGAAGCAAGTGTGCTGCATCCATCTCGCTTCTCAATGTGTAGAAGTGTCAACAGCGTCAAGTTTTGTTCGAAAGCCAAGATGCAATGCTACAATACTTTAGCCGGGTACCACAGTATGATACTAGTGGCTAGGCCGTTAGGAGCCCTCAAGGCCAACGGCAGCAAAACGTGAACAAAAGAATCCTGTCCAATGCCGCCTCAATGCATCCTCTGTGTAAAAACCTTCTCAAGTATTTATATTGGAGTCCATCGCTCAAACTGGGTATTCGATTTCCATCTCCCAACAACCAAAGAGCGAAAGGCATGCCAACACAGCGGTTGAGACATTCGAGGATAGATAAAGAATCCAAACTCTCTGCCCTATTTTGAAGAGGGAATTGCTGCTCATCAAGGAAGGGTATGTGGCAGACTCGCCGTGATATGTGTGCTCAAAGTTGACCAATCTCTGCCAAACACAGGTCGAGCGACATTGCTCAGCCAGGAGACAACGTTAGCGCAAGACAGGACCCTTCAGAGAAAAGAATCTACAGCTTAAGCAAAGAATCTTCCAGCTGTGGGCGAGGAAGTAAGTTCCAACCAGTCATCAATCTTTAGAGGATGTTCTTCGCTAATGGATTTGATTATCTCTGGGTGAATGTTTCCTTCACCGCAATTTGGGAACAGATGCTAATCAATTCCTAGAACTTCTAAAATCCGCCAAATCAGGAGGGATACAACTCTGGGAGTCCATAACTTAGCCCAGCTTTAAGGGTAAGGAGGCTGAACGCAACTTATGCTGACGGAAGTTGCAGCTTTGACCACAATTGCTTCCCTTTTGCTTTATCAAGTCAGACAGATGCGCTTTCCGGAAGGATCAGACTGAGATAAACGTAAACCAAGTTGGCCAACCAGAGGGATGGCCAAAACACTCTGTGGGAAGCTGCAGCTTTGCTGCACGTTCTTTGTTCAACCGATCGAGACCTCAGTTTTATTCGCTTTCAAATCTAGACATTGAACCTCAGAGCAGGTGGTAGAAACTCCAGGCGTAATACGCAACTATCAATAAAACTGGGGCGTAAAACTTGAATTACGATGAATAGTGACATGGATTTGCTATTGATGTCAGAGATGATATATAGAGCTTTCGGAGGATCCCGAGATCCGAGATCACGTGCTCAACATAGTGCCAAGACTGCGGAAACCAGGATGTCGAAAAAAGTCGAGCGTCACCGAATTCACGAATTTACGTACCATCGCACCTTCGTGACGCCTCACTAGTCGCCCTTATCGTATCCCTTCCTCTAATATCTCACTCCTCTACACACAATGGATCATACTCGCGACCCGTGTCCCTGGGTGGCATTGAGTGACTTTGGAGGTGCTTTCGCCATGGGTGTAAGTCGCCTGATGAGTGCACTTTTCGAGCCAAACTAACGTCAGACTTCAGGCTGTGGGTGGTGCTTTATGGCACGGCGTCAAAGGCGTAGGCAGCTCTAACTCCTGATCTCTTGACCTCTCTCACACTTCTTCCTTGCAGTACCGAAACTCACCATATGGTGAACGACGCATCGGTGCCCTCACGGCGATTAAAGCCCGCGCTCCCGTTCTCGGCGGAAACTTCGGTGTCTGGGGCGGCCTCTTCAGCACATTTGATTGCGCTGTAAAAGGCATACGGAAGAAGGAGGATCCGTGGAATGCCATCATCGCAGGTTTCTTCACCGGCGGATCTCTGGCAATAAGAGGAGGCTTCCGAGCATCGCGCAATGGAGCTATTGGATGCGCAATACTACTCGCCGTTATCGAAGGCGTGGGCATCGGATTCCAGAGGATGATGGCCGAAAATACTCGGTTAGAGGCTCCGCCAATGCCCCCACAGCAACAAGGTGGCCCACCAGGGGTGGGAGGACAGACAATGTTGGCATAATCGACTTAATACGATGAATGGCGGTGTATTCTATGCAACTATATTTTCTGCGAATTTGTTTTGGGTCATGGAGTCTTTTGGCATAGAATGCATATCCCGTTCGTCGGACACGGCAACGGTCGGCGTTCTTCACTCTCCTCACACTTTTGTGCTGTACTTGTATTATACACTAGACAAAATCTGTACACTACCGGTTGGGGTTTATGAGTAAAGGCGACAAATCTTTAAGATGGTGTTCCCTTCCTACCAATCATTCCGCATCCTTTCCTCAATGGGAAGCTGAGGAATGCCGTCGTCTTATCCAATTAGCACCTCTCCCTGGAGCTAGACCTAAGTTCTTGGCTCTCCGCTAGAGCTGCAAGTCAGATGAGTCAAGCATCCTATGTATTCTACTCCATGGCAGGGTGCGCTAGATCATGGCATCTACTAATCTCCTTACCCAGCCTTTTTCTTGTTCTTGTAAACTTTAATTATTCTGTTCTCCTGGTCGTTCACTTCCAGTTTGCCACAATGGACTGCGATATCGAATTAGCCGGCCCAACTACTCTTGGGTGGGGCATTGTTGGGGCTCATTTGACTGCCAGGGGTACCACGAATGTTGAAATTGAAGACGAAGGAGAACCGTCCATAAATGCGAGCGGGGTTAGAAGGAGAGGTAAATGGCGCCTCTCGGCTATCGTTCTCGCCCTTTTCGTAAGCAAAGTCCGGGATGCAGCCTTCACACTGCTACATTCTTGCACCCAATGCCGACCACCATCTAGGTATCAGAATTCGTGGCAGCATTAGACGCAACAATCGTCGCAACAGCTGCTCCTACCATTTCGCGTGATCTCTCGTCCGCAGCGGGGTATACTTGGATTTCAGGTGCATATCTCTTGGCGAACGCGGCTTCGAGTCCCATTTGGGCAAAACTCTCTGACATTTGGGGGAGAAAACTAATTGTCTTGCTTGCATTGACATGCTTCTTTGCATCTTCTGCGATTTGTGCTACTTCGAAGACAATGTATGCCCTCATTGTTGGAAGGGCATTTCAAGGAGCTGCGGGAGGAGGGCTCATTCTACTTGTCCATGTATGCATTAGTGATCTGTTTAGCTTACGGTAAGGCTGTTTTCCACCTCTCTGGTTTGCTCTAAGTTCTCACCTTTGTGCACAGACAACGGAGCCTTCTCATGGGGCTCACCGAGGGGATATGGGCTTTAGCTGGAGGTGTGGGTCCAGTATTAGGAGGTGTCTTCGCCTCACTTGTATCATGGAGGTGGTGTTGTGAGTCTTGCCCTAGCCTTCGTAGTTCACAATCTGCTTACCTTAAAGTCTACATCAATCTGCCCATCATCGGGCTTACATTCGCCCTGATTCTGCTCTTCCTCGATATCAAACACGAGCACACATCTTTTATAGACGGAATAAAGGCCATCGATTGGATTGGGATATTCACATTTCTAGGGTTTACATTGATGGTACTCCTCGCCCTCGATTTCGGGGGAGCTATCTTCCCATGGGACTCGGTTAAAGTCATCGCGCTGCTTGTTGTTGGTGTGATTATCAGGGCTTCCAACGAGGCGTAGTACTGTACGATTGGGCGATTTTGAGGCCTGTACGGGTGAGATTTTGTGTACGTTCGTACGATAGGGAGGAGGAGAGGTAGGTGTACGTATCGTAACTGTTACGGCTCACGTGATCTGTACGAGTAGTACGATTCGATTAAAGTACGCCGTACTCCAGTCAAAACAGCTAAGACTATAGGTCCCTAGAGACGCAAGATTAAGGTCTAATTAACTATAAAATAACTAGTTCTCCCTAGTAACAAGAGCAGATAGGACTAGATGAGGCCTGTAAGGCGGCA
>NW_022985172.1:70410-106936 GCF_010093535.1 Lindgomyces ingoldianus
CGAGAGTAAACCTTAGGGTTGGAGGCAGAGGTACGGAGGCCTAGGAGCCTATATACCCCGTGCCAATCCTAGGGTACTGAGGGGTTGGATAGCTGTAACATAACTGTGTATACAAACTTCCCAAAAGGGTAATACAATCCGTACTACGTACCGTACCTAGGGCATCATTAAACGTACGGTACGGCTCACGAACTCGGTACGTTCGTACTGAACACGTGACCGTTACGGTTCACTTTGTACGGACCGTAGTACGGCCCGTTGGAAGCCCTGGTGATTATGATCTTTGTGTTTATCTATAGTGAAGCGCGAGTTGCGAGATACCCCTTAATTCCTATGGAAATCTTTAAGAAGAGAACAAACGTCGCTTCCTTCATGGTTGTAGCTTTCCACGGATTCGTAAGTGTCCCTTCTCTTCATAATAGAAGTCGCCAAACTCTTTACTCATCATTGCACAGGCATTCATCAGCGCAGAATACTACATGCCACTATTCCTCCAATCTGTCCTAGAAGCTACTCCTCTGATATCCGGTCTCCTACTCCTCCCCCTCGTTGTCACAACCGCAATCACTGGCCTCACCAGCGGCGTCATCATCCACCGCACAGGCCGCTTCCGCGAACTGATCTGGACTGGTACCGTCCTTCTATGTATCGGCTTCGGACTCTTCATCTCCTTCACTGCCCACACTACCAAAGCCCAAGTCATCGGTTTCCAAATTCTCGCTGGCGGAGGCTCAGGACTACTTTTCGAAACGCCTCTTATCGCCGTACAATCCCAAGTCGCTCAAGATGACGTCGCAACCGCAACTTCCACGCTTAATTTCATCCGCAACATGGCGCTTGCTATTTCCGTCGTCATCGGCGGCACGATTTTTCAAAATTCGATGGACGATCGTGCGAGTTCACTACGAGCTGCTGGACTCCCTTTGCCACTTCTCAATAATTTTTCCGGCAAGAGTGCGGCGGCAAATGTCATGCTGGGTAGTACGCTAGAGAATCCGGCTTGGGAACTTGCTATAAAGGAGAGTTTTGCGTGGGCGATTAGAAATATGTGGATCTGTTTTACCGGGATTGCCTTCTTGGGTGTTGTTGCTGGAGTTTTTATTGAGGATGCGCATTTGGGGACTGAGCATACGGAGACGGTGACTGGGATTAAGAAAGAGAAGAGGAATCGGGGAAGCGAGAGGTAGGTTTTGATAAATGTTGAATGTAAAGCTGTTGTATTGGACAGCGTTCCCAACCGTACGTAATACGTTTCAACTCGCCGTTTTTTAGGCCGTAACTTCTCAGTTTGTTAGTACGTTTTAATGTAAAGGGAGAATTTAAATCCACTTACAGGGCGTAACTGTTACAGCTTACAATCCTCCTACATTTTAACAGCTTGTAAGACGTTACAGTGTATACAGTCTACTAAGTCCCCTATTTTACTGTAAATATAACCCTGCTAGAGCTAGTTTTTCTATAGTTAAAAAGCCTTAATTATTAAGCTAAAAAGCTTATTTTTATTGCAAGTAATAGTCTTTTTACTTCTAAAAAAGGACCTCTTATAATTATAGCTTATAAAAGGGATAAATAAAAAGTTAAAAGTAATTTTATATAGTGTAAAGTAAAAGAGTTGTCTAACTTATTCTTACTAAGTAAAAGGGTTAGTAAATAAAGGGCTGTTATTATTAGCTATAGTAACATCTTTGCAGTAGCTGTTATAGTACTACTACAACTTTATTATTTTCTACTACTTTTTATATAAGCAGCTGCTAGTAAGAAGGCTTATGTTAATAAAAAAAGTTTTTTTAAAGCTTTTATTATAATAGTTACTACTAGGTAACTTGTGTTGTGTAGGCTTTTAAGTAATGTTGTTATTATTAGCTTTAGCTTTAGCCTCTATATTAATATACTTTTAAAAAATAGCCTTTATTAAAGCCTTAGCTTTTTTATACTATGTAGAGTGCTTTTTTTAGTAGTCCTTAAACTAAATAAGACAAAGTTAAGGGTTTAAAATTATTACTACACAGTAATAAAATATAAGTAGCTTAATAATAAACTTCTTTTAGTATATAAGCAACTTCTCTGTGCTAAATACTACGCTAGATTTAAGGTAGTAATTATTACTCTTACCCTTAAGTTTATTGCCTATACATAGAAGCTTAGTATAAAGGTGTTGTAGGTTAATAATAGACATCTAGAGAGAGCTATAGGAGCTGTTACCTTTAAAGTGTTTTATTATAAAGTAAAAGACTTTAAAAAACTTATAAAAGTAATTAACTTTTTTTTATTTATTCTTAGTAATAACCTTAGTAAGAGTAGAGTTACTAAAGATAGTAAAGTTTATAAAGTTATTATTAGTGCTTCTTTACTTATATATAAACTTAGTAATAGTGTCCTTAAGCTTAAAACAGTAAAGGAGTATAAAATAAACACTATGCTAGCGTACGCTACTGTCTTATATAAGATTAAGCGTTCTAAAGCTCTAGAAAGAGTTGTTATTATTAAAAGCAGCTTAAAAAGTTATAAAAGCCTCCTGTTATTTATATAATGCTAGCACTATGTTTATAAAATTATAAAGTTTTCTAATAACTTTATAGTAGTAATAAAAGTTAAATTATTTTTAAAGAGCTGCTTAAGTAAGCTTTACTTTAAAAGCGCTTATTTTTTTACTATAGATAACTGCTTTTACTACTAGCTAAATTGTATAGCTAGCGTAGTGTATACAGTGCTTAGAGGTAAGGGGCATATTAAGATGTTAAGTAAGAGTAGAGATAGTCTTATTATTATTATTTAACACATTATTAGCTACTAAATAATAAAATTTTAACATAATTTTAAAGTTATTAATAACTTTAATAATCTCTAGCGCTTAATTTACTCTAGTATAGTTGCTATACAAGTTATAGAAGCTAATTAGAATGTTATAGTATTAGTAGTTAACATCTACATAGTATTATTAGTTAGTATTTAGTTTAATAAGAGATGCTAAAATGCTAAACTAATAAGCTAAGGTACACTTACTAATAAAGTGCAACACTACACCTAAAAAGAAAAGGTAGTTTAAAGAAGTCTATATATTAACACTTAACATAATTTTACTTTAGGCTATTCTTAGTATTATTTAAATCTTTTACTTCTACTGCGTATATCTCTGCTGCATGTAGGATAAATATATAGTGTTAGACGCTAAAAAGGCAGCAAGAAGATTAGCTTTATTTTAGGTAATAATGCCCTAAAGTTCTACTAATAATGCTGTATAAAAAAAAATATTATAAAGTATTACCTAGTTAATAACTACTACTTATAAAGCTTTCTCCTGCTAAACACTATAAAAGATAATATATAATAAGCTTGCAACCTTATAAGCTGCTTTAAATAGACTTAAAAAGATTTTTAGCTTATTAAGTAAGAAAGCACTCTTACTTTCTTTACTAATGTCTATTTAGTGCTTTTTTTTAAGGTAGTAGATAATATAAGTGTAACTATTAACTTTCTTTACCCCTTTGTAATTGCCCTTAGCGTAGCACCTTCTATAAAGCTATAACTTTATCCTAAAAGCGTTTTTTTTATTATTATACACTAAATTAGCTTTATAAAGCTATATCTAGAATAACTAATAATTACTATGTAATTAGCTTTTATGCTTTACCTAGTATTTAAGCCTTTCTAGCCTTAACTTTTTATTTTCTATCTAGACATTGTTCTACTTAATAGTAAATAATACTTTATTATTAAAAGTAGAGTTGTCTAGGTACTTCTTTATAAGGGCTAAAAGACTATTAAATAGCGTGCTATTATAAAAAAAAACTAAGGACTTTAATAATAAAGACCTTAATTAGGCAAGTTAACAAGAACTAGCGTAATAAGCAACTCTAGTTTAGTAAAAAAAGCTAGCTTAAAAGAATTCTTAAGATAAGGCTGTACACCTGCTACACTAAAAGAACTAGGATATCTAGCTTATAATAGGTAAGTCTATAGGTAATTATAATTCTTAACTAAAATTATAGGATCCTACACCTTAATCCCCTCCTCTGCTAGCTCCTTAATTGTTATACAAACTGTAGAGTTTTTACTTAATTATTACTCTAAAAATATAACTTTAAATACCCTCCTAACACGTCCTTATAGCTGTCTAATAAGACCTTATATTACTAGGAAATATTGTCTCTCCAAGACGTATTACGGTCTGTAATGGGAGCTGGCTCCTACGTACGTTACGGCTCACACTCCTCCTACGTTTCAACGGCTCACGTGACTGCTACGTTCACGTATCTACGAGTCGTAGTACGTACGGTTGGGAACGCTGGTATTGGATAAGGAGCGCAGCTCCGGCTATAAACCCTACACTACCCAATAGCTCCTGCATCAGTTGAAGATGTTTACACCAACTGATGCTATCTCTTTAATCCAATACTACCTGCCTCACGTTACTGGGTATACCTGCCACTTCAACAGGTTTCGGGGTACCCAAGGGGAAACATAAGGAAGGCTTTCTTCAACAGAAGCACCAGAAAGGCTCGAGAAGTATTCACTACGAACTTGGCAATTAATCCCGAACCCATTCCATGTCAAGGTCATCTCTGGAGCACATCTTGATTTTCCTTAAAATTAGTCAAAATGCTTGTCTTTCTACGACTATGGACTTTCATTCCTTCCTCGCTTCCCCTAATTGAAATTATAGTTACCCCGGGATTGTGCACCCACTTTGCGAGACACTATTCTCCACAGAATTAACTATATATTGAAACTGTTGAATGGGCTCCGACAGCTAGCTGCTTATGGTATGAGCACTTAAGTAGCAAGAGTAAGAGTGGTGTACGGTGTGCACAGCGTACAAGGTAGGTAAGGTGAGGGCAACATGTTTTCTGGTTCTATTGCTCTTGTCTTTCCTCCGTACGGAGGAAAAGGGGGATATCTAGATGTTCGCGCACGGAGGTTCGCGCACGAGCATCATGTGACATAGATACATGGTCCTGCTCGTGCGCGATCGCTCGTATCCAGATCGTGACGCTGCTGCTGCGTACGGACAGAAACCACAATCCTTCCACCACCAGAATAAACGACTAACCTTGGCAGCCACTACAATAGCAGACACAAACATGCAAGATCTACTCGAGGTTAAGGTTGCCGTTAGATGGGGGGTGAGAGGGAGATGATTGGAAGGTCGGGATCTCTGTGTGCTGAGGAGCGTAGGGGTTAGGGTCGATGGTTAGAAGGGGGAGAGAGAAGGGAGAGGGCACTAGGTTCTGGGGCGGTGAGCTGTGGATGCGTTGTAGAAGGTATGTATTTACGTCCAACTGTAGCATTATTGATACTCACTTGCATCCTTCCTTATCTGTGCACATTCGCTTACAAATATCGGATTTGCAGCCCAGAAGTTCTCGTTGTTGCCGTGAATTCACTAAGTACACCACATTATACAACCACAGTTGAAACCCTTTGAAACCAAATACCTATAAACCCCTGCCCTAACTCTTTGCCCTTACCCACTGTGCCCGAGACTAGCGTGCTTGAGCAAACGCGGTACGTTTTAATTTGCTGTTTTTCTAGTTGTAACTTCTTACTTTGTCTGTACATTTTAATATAAATAGAGAATTTAAAGATTCTTAGAAAGTGTAACTGTAACAGCTGATAATAGCGCTATGTTTTAAGATCTTACAAGAAGCTACGCTAGGGCTATTAACCTTATATAGTCTACTAGAAATACTAGCTTACTGTAAACAGCATACCTCTAAAGCTAAATCTTCTATAGTTGTAGCACTTTAATTAGCATATTCTACTAGTAAGCTAGCTACTAAATTTTATCAGCCGACGCACAGTCTCGCCTGACGCACGGAATTTGCCGTACAGCGGCACCGCGACTTAAAGCTCTAGGGCAACATATAAATAGAATATAGGCCTGGTTTTTTAGTGGATTAGAAAGCTAATTACAGCAATTAATTTAAGGCTACTAGCTAGTCACAGAAGCGTGCAGGAAGCTTAATAGCTTTGCCTTTGCAATTTTGCTTGCATAGCAGCCCTACTACTTTAATAATTAATTAATCTTTAACTACTTACTCTAGCCTACTAGCTATAGGCTGTGTAGTCTTTCTAGCCTTCCTAGAAGTTTTAATGTTGCTTTAAAGTTAGTAGTTAGCTTTTTTAGCTAGTTAATTTTTTTTCTTCTAAAGCCTTTTTTTTTTAGCCTTTTATAGTTAAGTGTTTTTAGTAGCTGCTTTTATATGCTTTCTTTTTTTAGCTATATAAGCTTTCTTACGCTTCTTAGCCTTTTTATGCCTAGTTTTTTTATCTTTTTATTAACATAAAAGCTTTACAGTAGCTTTCTTTTTAACTTATTAATTACATACTTATTAAACTTTTTTAGGACTATAGAATATAGCCCTACTATAGTACTGCTTAGGAGCTATAAGTAGAAGAGGTTTACTACACTTTTACTTTTTCTTTTTATTAACTAAAGCTTTTATAAGGCCCTAATTCTTTATCTAGAGAGTTATAACCTACATTAAGAAACTATGTATAGTATTACTAAGCTGCTTAGCTTACTAGTTAGAGATATTACTAACTACCTTATATAGAAGCTTATCTATGTGTTTCTAATCTTAAGTAGTAAGAGCTAACTAAGAGCTCTTACTAGAAGAAGGTCTACTAGTACTAGTAGTACTAAATTAAGTAAGAACTTTTTTAGGGTTAAACAGCGCTAGGCCACAGGCCTTAAAGCTAGAGAGTATATTCTTTTTAGTAAATAAGGTCTGCTAGGCTTTGTTAAATAAGTAAAAAAAGTCTTACTTTATAATAGCTATAAACTCTATTAATTTATACATAAAACTAGCTAGTTTATTTAAATAAGCTGTTACTAGTAGCTTAAACAAGCTAACATTAAGAGGCTGTAGCGTATAGGTTAAATAAGGTAAATAGATAGCTAGCAAAATCCTGTTCTAGTTACAGTAGTTAATAAACTTTATAAAAACATAAGATTTATAGCTATCTAGGATTAATAGCCTATACACTTAATAAGCTTTTTTTTTAATCTATTTATTAAACAGCTGTTTAAGCTAGCATAGGCCTAAATTATTATTTGTCTAGCTACTAGAAGATAAAGCAAAGAAGCACTTATATACTACTAGGTTAAAATCTTGTAACTAGCTATTTTAGATGTTACTAGTGCTAGCTTAGTAGATAAGGCCTAAAGAGAGCGTAGAGCTGTTAGCGTAGATATAAGCTATACAAGTTATCTACTTATAATTGCTGTCCTGTATAGCTTGCTTAAGGCTACTTTTTTTATATCTTTGCCTAAAGAAGATCTGCTTTGTTCTTAATAGTACACTAATAAAAAAGCCTTTTTTATTTATATTGTACATATGCTGTGGCTCTATCTTGTACTTCTAAATCTTCTACTGTAGTAGCTTAAAATAGAGCTTATATTTAAAGGCTAAATTAGCTTGCTTTCTATCTTAATCTAGGCTAAAGGTCTAGTAGGTAACTAGGGAGATTTAATGCTATTAAAGAAAGTAATTAGGCTAGACTTTCTTTACTTCTTTACTGCAAAGTTCTAAAGCAAAATTACATAGCTATTACTTTATAAGTAGTAGGCTACGCTTATAAAGCTGCTTAATATACTTTATAAGCTCCTTCTCTTGTTGCTTATTAAGTAGTTGTTAGTTTTTATACTGCTCTACATAAAAGCTCTAGACGCCTTACTAACGCTTTAATAGCCTAGTTCTTTTAACACTATACTTTTTAGCTATTATAGTTGTCAGATATGCGCACCTACTGTCAAGACAGGAGGAACGTTTGACGAAAGCGGCTACATAGTACGAGCAATAAGCTCGAACAGTATGTTGCTGCAAATTGCAGCATTTTGCAGCATTTTGCAGCATTTTGCAGCATTTTGCAGCATTTTGCAGCATGTTGCAGCAAATTGCAGCAAATTGCAGCATGTTGCAAGCTGGTCGCGCATAGGGCTAGTGCGCGAGGGACTCGGATCGGAAAAACAAAAGCCGAGCAACACGAGTAGAGCAGAAAAAGGATCGATAAATAAACACGATCAATACAATCAATCAATCATCCCATACATCACATCCAAACCCATCATTCATCTCAGGAAGCCTAGAAACAGTGCTTTAATCTGACAATAGTAATATTAATTAATTCTTTTAGTTTTAGCAATTTTAAATATGCTAGCGCGTTCTTAATACAGTCTATATTAGTAGAGTTGCAATAATGTTAAAAATTAGCAAAATCTAGTGTGTGTGTGCGTTAGGCGAGACCGTGCGTCAGCTGATTAAATTTAGTACTCTATTAAGCTAGCTACTTTTTCTTAGCATTATAAACATGATAAATAAAACTATAATTTTATTTATAACTAGAGAATCTATATACAATATGCTTGTGTCTAAGCCGAATGCTACAAGGCAGTAAAGCCTAACGCTAAGATGCTGCTGTACGCTAGTGCTATTTAAGCTTAAAGAGTTAAACTAGTAGAGTAGTAAAAGAATATGCCTGAAACTAGCTAAGGAAAACTATATAATAAGTAGTGTTTATTTAAAGTGCTTTTACCTCTGTACTTATTTAAACTTTAGATGTTAGATGAGCATTAAACTAGTGTATTGTTAAAGTGTTAATCTGTCTATTCTAGAAAACATTATTAGTATTTGAATAAAAGTGCTGCTAATATTTAAGTAGCTAGATTTTCACTTATTAAAACTACGCTAGTTATAACGTTACAATTAAAATTTGTTTTTAGCTAACGTTAAAGCGTTTCTTCTATGAAAATTGAGCGGCAACTAGCTAATTTACTAACGTTAGCGCGATGCCGGAAACGAGCCTGGACACTACTGTACGGAAACCAATTGGGGTGACGAAACCAATTGGGATGACGAAACCACTTGTGATGACGAAATCACTTGGGATGAAGGAACTGCAAAAGATCTCCCCAAATCGTCTACCTCTGACCGCTTCTTGGCATTTCAAACACAATATGGCCGTCCTAACATCTTCCTACCTTTCTCTACAAGACGATGACCACGCAAGGCCGTCGTCATCGAAGTATAACCCCCCTAAACCGTCTATTCACAAAGCCAGATCACCCTGACTCACCCATAAAGCCGCTCCAGTATCCAAGAAGAAGTTCATAGGAGATCCGATGGTCGACTTTCAGGCATCTCAGTGGCTCTCATTGCGTTTAAGTTCAAGTCTCAGGTGGTCATTCTCAACAGACGTGGAGAAATCTAAGGGAACCAAAGGAAAGTGGAGGCCGAAGAAAAAGGAATAGTTCATCATAATCAGTCTCTCCATCATCTCGCTCATGGTAGCTCTTGATGGGACGATAGTAGTCACAGTACTACCACTGTGTCCTGCTCTTGCCCTTAATAAGATCCCTCGACTTACCTATATGCCAGCAAATTGCTGTATCCCTTAACAGAACTTCTATTAACGAATTTTAGGCGGGTACTTTCTATCTTTTCTCTAGCGCTATCTTCTAGCTTGTTATTACCTTAGTCTCTGGATTTTTTTAGCTCCTAGCAGCTTCTTCTCTTTTCATTAACCTTTTTCACTGTGGGCACTATTCTCTGCGCTGGCGCCAAGAACTTCACCGTTATTTTAGCTAGTTAAAGTATCCAGGGTATTAGCATCATTTTACTCAGCCAGGTAATCTTCTGTGATATTGTCCCGCTAAGGGTTCGCCCAAAGTACTTCGCCATCGTGTTAGCCGCTTAGTCAGTCGGTACTATCACTGGCCCTGTGATGGGTGGCGCTTTTGTTAAGCATGGTGGTGATCTTAGATGGCGATGTAAGTCAACTTCGCAGCAATACTAAAAGGACATCTGCTAACCGCAATCTGTATCAGGGGCTTTCATCACCAACTTTCCCCTTTGCGCCCTTAGATATATCCTCGCCACTCTCTTTATACGGCTCAATGCTGTGTCCCTAATAACTCTTGCCCAGAAGCTAAAGTCTATGGACTGGATTAGCGCTGTGCTTTTCCTAGGCAGTGCGACAGCCTTGTAGGCTTGTTATGGGGTGGAGTCCAGTATGCTTAGGTATCAGTGCGAACCCTCACCCCCGTCATCGTAGGTCTCGCAGGGGTGGTCGTCTTTGTGGGTTAGCAGCTGCAGGGCTTCCAACGGGCCGTACTACGGTCCGTACAAAGTGAACCGTAACGGTCACGTGTTCTGTACGAACGTACCGAGTTCGTGAGCCGTACCGTACGTTTAATAATGCCCTAGGTACAGTACGTAGTACAGATTATATTACCCTTTTAGGAAGTTTGTATAGGGGTTCTAGAGGGGTAGGAGGGCTCTGGCGAGCAGGAGGCCTGCGGAGAGCGCTTAGGGAGGCTTCTAGGGTTCTAATTAGCTAAAAGTTTTGCAAGGACGCTTAAATCTTTTTCTAAAGGGTTTAATCTATCTATCTGCAGTCTTTTGCCTTAAAAATTGCCTATTACAGACTATTTTCTATTGCAGAGTTATCTATCCACGCCTCTTGCCGCCTTACAGGCCTTATTTAGTCCTATCTACTCTTGTTACTAGGGAGAACTAGTTATTTTATTATTAATTAGACCTAAATCTTACATCTCTAGAGACCTATAGTCTTAGCTGTTTTAACTAGAGTATAGTGTACTTTAATTAAATTATACTACTTGTAAAGATCACGTGAGCTGTAACAGTTACAATACGTACACCTACCTCTCCTCCTCCCTGTTGTACGAACGTACACAAAATCTCACCTGTACAGGCCTTAAAATCGCCCAATTGTACAGTACTACGCCTTGTTGGAAACCCTGAGCAGCTGTACATCAAGAAAAGAGCTTTCTGCCAAAGCCAATCTTCTACTGCACTTCCGCCATCTAGGCCTTTTACTGCGCCTTAGTGAACAGCGCACTTGTGAATAATTTGTTATACTTTAGGCCCACAATTAGCTAAACCCCTTTCTAGATCTTCTTAGCATTATATTACACCTCCTTCTACTGCATGTCAGCCCGAGGTTCTACGACAACACGTACAGGTATTAAAACCTTCCCAGCGCTTTTCCTTATGGTACCCGGCTCCATCGTCGTCGCTCGTCTGACTACACGCGTGGGTCGTTTCCGATGTGCTATCTGGATCAGATGGGCGATGACTACGCTTGGCTGTGGCCTGCTTTTATTGCTTAACTTGCATACCAAGTACGTTGTTCTTGCCGCGGCGCTGACAGTCTTTGGAATTGGTTCTGGGATGGTGCTCACGAGCGTCAATGTGGGCATTCAGGCCATTTCCAAGGTCGAAAATTGCTCGATGGCGGCGAGTATGTACGGGTTCATGCGAAGCCTAGGCATGCCGCTTGGTGTTAAACTGAGTGGTACCGTCTTTTAGAATGCCATGTCAGGCAAGCTGTCCAACTATGGTCTCCCAGGTTCCATTGCGCATGATTCGGAGCGATACATCCACGTTCTGCGGACCATGGAGATCGATGATCTGAAGCGGACTGCCATCCTTGAGTCGTATCTACACGGCTTCTGGTGTGTATTTTTTGTCATGACGATCTTTTCTGCAAGTGCTCTGTGAGTTTCTCTCTTCATTAGGAGGTTTGACATGAACAAGACGCTCCAGAGTAAGTTATCAACTAGGTCATGAACAACCGATAGGGTATTAGTGGACGGGATTGTGGCCGCACATATTATGGTGGCATGAAACTGCTATTATATCCCGTCACCCTTTCGAAGGGAAGCTTATGAGTAATTGCACTGATTCTAAAGGAAGGTATCTAGTTTTCAATATATAGAAAGGAGAGAGGTTTTTGGCATTAACATCTCGCGCATCGTCGTGGACTGTTATTATATGCTGGCTTATCAGCGACGAGTAAGAAGCCTGCTGAGGCCTTCAGTAAACTCGCGAAAACAATCTCTCCAAAGCCATAGCTTTGTTAATGCGTAAAGGCTGCTACGTGTGGGTGATCTAAATTACCTACCAGGACTCACCCAAACACTAATCAATGGCTACCACCAGCTCTAGTGTCTTGGTCATCATCCTTCTTAGGTTCAGGACCCTTGTAACAACAGTTCGGACACAGATTCTGTCGATTGGTGTGGATTAATCAGCGCAAGCACTCTAATATTCAGCATGGCCAGTTGACTCATGTTGGGAGCGTGATCCGGGTCTCGTCCATGTGATAAACATTCTCTGCCAGAATGGCTAGGTCTTGTAACATCTTTCCGATCACCTCAAACCAGTGTATGATTCCGATCCCACTCCATTTTCTGCCTCCTCTATCGTCGCTGTGCTCAACCCCCAGCCTCTTCTCCGGCACCGCGTTGCCTAGCACGTCCCTTTCTCGCGCCTTCAATAGAGGCATTATAGCTTTTTATCTTCTTTAACAGCAGAACAAAGCCATTCAATTTCAGTTCCATCCGCAGTTAGCGAGAGCCTTGGGGTCCTGAAGTCTGCCCGGCGCCTTCCTTTTCAACTTCGAACTCCATGTCGTACTTTTCTCGAAGAATCCGGACTTCTAGCCCACCCATACCGCTTTCAATCATGCATTCTAGGATATCCGCCGCTTGCATTAAGAGCTTAGAGCTGACGACATATTCCTTCTTCGGCCGCAAGAGCCCCCCAATCTTCTCGGTCTGAACAGCTGTCATGAAGATGTAGCCAGCCACGTAAGGAAGCTGACTCTCATTTTCGAGATACGAAGGACCGTAGATGCGTCTCAACTCGCCAGCATTAGTGTCTTTGATGCTACGAAGCACTCTCCAGGCTGAACGGTGCAGGCGGAAGTGGTCAAATGTCAGTGCCAACTCTTCGGACATGAGTGACTGGCAGATCAAGATGAGCACCTCTGGTGTCGTGTACATTTTGCGTTTCCTTGGACTCTTGTGGTGTTTTGGCATCAAGGCCATTTCGGCGGTGTCGGCAACATCTAACTCGTCATTGTCCCCAAGACACTTCTCTAGCACCTGCTCAATGTTCGGAGCGCTTTTCCCGGAGTCGTCGAGTCTCGAGTATCCGAACCCTAGCTCATGTGCAACCGGACTTGCAGTCTTCTTCTCAATGACACCACGTGGCCCTTGCCTTGACTCAACCGGACGAGAGTGAGACCGTGCGCCGCCACGAGCAAAATTCTGTGCCGAGTAGCCTATTGCCAGACAGAAGCGTCTAAAGTACTCTTCTACGCCATCCGGCCTGCTGCCAACAAACATCACGGATTCGCCGTAGAACATCAAAGCAAGTTCCATGTCTTGCCACTCCTTGTCTAGGAACTTCTCTTTCTGGGCAGCATTGTAGATTTGTGCAGCAAATTTTGCGGAGCCCCAGGCATTAAGGAAGGCAATACCGGCTTCTTGCATGTCGAGCTTCATACCGAATAAAAGGGAACCGCAGAGCCAAGGATGACTGGTGAAGAAGGAATGTTGTGTTGCGGGCAGGTCGGGGTGCTATGTATGATTATTAAAGTACAGACGATAGTTTAGGTGTTCAAGAATAAGGACTTACTAAGCCTGACTGAATCATCTATTTCACAGTTAGCAAACCGAAGCTAAACATTGATTAAGCAGGAGATTTACCCTTTCCGCTTTTAACCTTTGGAACGTGTCCACTTCGAACCAACGCTCAATAATCTCTAAGATTGCTCTCAGAGGCTGATCATTCTCTCGTGGCCAGGTCTTAACCCTTAGCTGTTCATGAAATTGGAAGTTTTCTCTCAAAGAAGCTTTGGCGTTGAGAGCATAGTGTCGAAGATCCGCCCAGGCCATACCAGATTTGCTACGGAG
Source organism: Lindgomyces ingoldianus (assembly GCF_010093535.1). NCBI lineage: Eukaryota > Fungi > Ascomycota > Dothideomycetes > Pleosporales > Lindgomycetaceae > Lindgomyces > Lindgomyces ingoldianus. Next base: position 84,137 of record NW_022985172.1, read on the forward strand.
GATGTGCTCGATATCCAAATAGATCTGGGCAGCGAAGTCTAGTGCCAACGTGTGACGACCTTGCTCCCTGAGCAAGCCCACATCCTTCGTCAGCTTGTCAGCAGCCGGCAGGCCCACGTTTCCATTAGCGTAGTCGAAGAAGACAATATCAGAAAGGACCTCTAAAAGGAGCACTTTATCCTCGTCAAACTTTTCGGGACCAGACATCTTTCTTCGATCTTTCGTAGGGTCGTATACTCCAAAGAATCCCGGTTTGTACAGTGGTAACTGGTTGTCTTGAATAACATCCTTGAAAGCATCAAGAAGGGCATGGGAACCGAGAAGAGAGGTTTCTACAAGTCCATAGAGGCTAAGATTTATAGGATCTGATTGCCGCGCACACGTCGCTGGATCCTGTCCTTGAAGGAAGCACTGCGCTCCAAAGAACACAGTTCTGGCGCGTACGGTATCCTGTTGTGATGGGTGGTCCTTCAAAAACTGCTCTTCTAGCTCTTGTGCCATTTGGATTGCGACGTTGGTGGTAACAGCAGCCGAAATGAGGCTGGTACAGCTCTGGGAATATGAATGCCAGATGCTTCCAATAGCGCTTCGAATCTTTGAACAGTCTTGCAGCAACGCAGCAGTCCCAAGATAAAGCTCAAGCGGGTCGTCAAAGGGCTCTACTTCGTAGAGAGAGCTGGCTGGCTCGACCTTACCGACAGCGGGCGCAGTGTCTGGGGCATTGAGGAAATCTTCAGAAGGCTCTTCGACTGTCAGAACAGCGAACATGTTATCCAGGCAACCTTCAATCTCCTTATCCGGATTCGGGACTGCAGTGGATTTGTCTTGGGGCTGAACAACGCCAGCCTGATGGTATGGTTTGAGAACATCCCTCACTTTCTCTAGAATTCCCAGAAAGTAAGAGTGCCCCTCGTCGCTCAAATCTCTAGTGTTGCTGGCTTGTTGGAGAGCGTGGTAATCGGTTTGCATCTGGCGTAGGCGGATTGCCCTTTCTATTGATGCCCAGAGCTGTGCAGGGACTTTGACATCTGGCTTGGATGCCAAATACTCTGCCAGCGTCACAAAATCTTTGACGCAAAGGGCGTATTTTGGCAGAGAGGTTGAAGAGGGTTTCGACGCACTCGCGGCATTGCTCTTAGCAATTTGTTTGGCCTTGTTCCGGGCCTTTCCTTTGAGGCGTTGGCTCTTCTGGACTTTGTTTTGTGCTTTGCCGATCAGATCTGCGGGGAAGCCGAATCGCTTTGCGGTGGTCGCGAGCCATGTCGCAATATTGTCGGTATCCTGTTTATAGCGATGGTAAGTATCGGTCAAGAGTGATGGAAGCATAGTGCTTGGGACAAGTCGTCGGCGTAAAATTTGATTGACGCTGAGAGTATGTCTTGTCCATGACCTGGCGAAGGGCCAACAATAGGATGATGTAAGCACACTAATGCACGCCAATATACGCCAAGGCGCGCTAAACATCACGCCACGTCGGGAGGCTGTCAAACGCGAGCCTACAGCTCAGGCCACCTAATGACTTACCTCGGCCGACCCTTCTTGGCAACGCTAAGCCTTATTTCGCGAGCGTTAGCGAGTGAAATCGAAAATCAATTCCCTAGGCTGGCTTCTCTGTCGTCGTTCCAGGAAAGCAAATGCCTCGGCTAAAAAAATTACCGCATTTGGACGTCACCTGACATTAGAATTCGCATAAACTTCGGCATAATGTAACGCTAAACTAGACTAGGAAGGAGCTAAGCTAGACTAGGGAAACGCTAAGCCTGATAGAGACTCTGCTGACTAATATGCCTGCAAGAACCTGTTCTCACCAGCTTGCAACGACATTTCAATACCACGCTACATTATTTTAACCTGCTGCTGCTTGATAATTGCTTAGAATAGCATGCAATACTATATAGTTCAGTGCAGCCTTGCAGCGACATCTAGGCGTTGAGCTGCAGGTGTTGCAGAGGGTGCTGCAAGAGATCGCTGAGACCGCGCAGGCTCGACTGCTAGTTATGCTGCCATCAGCTTGCGGCCATAGTTTACTACTGCGCTATATTATTTTAGCGTACCTCTGCTTGATAATTGCTTAGAATAGCATGCAATACCATATAGTCTAGTGCAGCCTTGCAGCGACATCTAGGTGTCGAGCTACAGAGTGCTACAAGAGATCGCAGAAACTGCGCAGGCTCAGCTACTCGTCAGATGACTGTACTTGGCGCTGCCATCCGCTTGCAATCACAATTCACCACCGCGCTACATTATTTTGACCTGCTCCTGCTTGATAATTGCTTAGAATAGCATACAATACCATATAGTTTAGTGCAGCCTTGCATCGACATCTAGGTGTTTGTTACAATCCTTACTTCGGGAAAATGGTGTTTTCCGGAGTACAACGGCCTATGCGAATATTAGCAAAAGGGGGTGAGAACTTAGCTGGATCAGGTGTACAGTCTGTTGAGCAGAGTGAGGGATAGTTAGGATTTAGGAGGCAGGCTGTAGTTTGTCCCTATAGCTGTATAGGTAGCTAGGGTGTTACTAGTTAAGTAGACAAAAGTTAGAGGTATATATATTATAAGATATACAAGGCAGCTTAATCCTTTTTATAAAGAAGTTAAGCTTCTTAGTTTATTATAAAGAATAAACTAAATGTTAATTATAACCTTTAAACTATAGTTAAGATTAAGACTATATACATAGTAGTTATATGCTTACATGTTTGCATGCTGTTTTTCTTTGTAGCCTGCAAGCGCGCAAGCCTGTAATACCTTATTAGATAGCGCATTCTGCTAAGCATTTATTTATAAGATAGCGCTATTTCTTTTCTATTTAGTTATAAGGTCTACTAATTATAGAGTTAACTGTCTTCTATCTATTATGCTTAGAGCTGTGTGTAATAGTAAGCTAAGTTATTATAGTTTATTTGTTAGCTATAACATGTAAGCTTTCCTTCTAGTTAGCGTCCTTACTGTTACATTTTTCTTATTATAAGTGTTAGGTTTTCTTTTTAGCTAGTGCGTGTTCTTCTATAAACACTTAATGTACGCTTATCCTTTTTAACTATGCCTTGTTAGGCTCCTTGTCCTTTTGCCTCTACTTGTTGCCTTTAGACTGTTGCTTGTCTTAACCCTTTTTATTATACAAAGATGCGTCTTTATAGTCCTTACTGCTTAAGCAGTTCCTCTTGCGTAATGTCCTTATTATTAGATAAGTGTGTAGAATGTGTTTAAAAAGGGTGTTACTATAATGTATTTATGTTAGATGCATCCTAGAATTATTTAAAAAAGGAGTAAAAAAGGTTACAAGTAGAGTTAAAAAAGGCTTAAAAAGATAAGATATGTAAGAAAAAAAAGTCCTTAGCGCATCTATAGTCCTTAGTAGCTTATTAGAAAAAAGTGTAGAAACAGCTTAATCTTCTAGTAAGTTAAAAGGCAAAATATCTAAAAGAAAACTTCTTTTTCTTAGATAAGCTTAAAGCACTTAAGGCAAAAGCTAAGAGACACTCTCCTCCTTAACCTGCGTTAAAGAAGAGTAGTTTCTCTACATTACAGCTAACTAATGCTATAATAGTTTTAGCTAATAAAGGTGTTTTCTAGTCTAGGGAACTTTTGCTAGAGTAGTTTAACTTAGAAGGCGTAAGTAATACTCCTATAGCGCCTTCTAAGTGTTCTACAGGTTTGTAACAGGTTCTTAGGTGTTTTTACAAGTTAGGTATTCTACCTACTTTATTAAGTAATAATTTCTTTTTTTGTCTAAGATCTTTTTAACTTTGTATTTAAGTTCTTTTTTATCTTATTTTTAAGTTACTAATAGAATGTTCTTAGGTGCTAGTTCTAGCTTAGAAACATAGAACTAAGAGAAGATTTTTATGTTTTTTAGTAGCTTAAGCTTGCATGCTTTTAAACAAGTTTAAATAACTTTATAAGGTCTTATTTATTTTTTAGCTAGCTTTTATGCTAGTTAAAGGTTTTTAAAGTTTATAGTATCTAAATATACATAATTATAGGGATATATTTCTAGCGCTACTTATTAGTGTTAATTTGCTAATGCTTCTATAGCTTCTATTACAAGTTAGGCTTTTTTACTTAATTTCTAATATATTTCTAGAAGTTATGTTGTCCTACTTAGGGCCTTAGGTAAGTCTATTAGTTAAGTTCTAAAAAGCTTATACTTATAAAGGTAGCTAAAATTTGCTTTATATAGGGTTATCTTAGTTAAAGCTAACTATGTAGTGTTAATAGCTAACTAGGCTATTAGCAACTATTTAGGCTAATTTATTTGTTTATATAAAATGTATTTTTATAGGTACTTTTCTATTTCTATGTTTATATGTTCTGTTTGTCTATCTGTCTAAGAGTAGTAGGCTATAGAGAGTTTATAAGTTATTTTAAGGTGTTAGACTATAGTTGTCTAATACTTGCTAGTAAAGAGTTTGTCTTTATCTAAGATAATAATTTATAGGCATTTATATATTACAAAGAGATTCTTTTTTAGTTTAAATATAAATTCTTTTACTATTATGCTTTTCTTTATTGCCTATATAAAGATAAACTTTATAGTTTTATTAACTACTACTGCAATTATATTGCAAAGTCTTTCTGTTCTAGGTTTGCAGGATAGTAGTAATCCTGTTATAAAGTCTATTATTACTATAGTCTAGGGTTGTTTAGGTGCTATAATTAGCTAAAGTTGTCTATATAGTTTATGTCTTTAAAGATTGTTTTTATTGCATAGGTTACACTCTTATAATACCTTAGTGCATAAGTGTTTTAGTTATAAAATGTTTTTAAAAATTACTTTCTTTATTTTTCTTTAAAGTAATCTTATTCTAGGGTGCCTAAACATTAGGGCCTTATAATACTCTTTAATAAAGTTTTTCTATCTATGTTTAGTAATTATTAGGGAATAAATTAATTCTTCTAGTTCTAGTTTATTATATACTAGACCCTAGTTAGTTTTCTTAAAGATTGTAAATTCTTCTGTGTCTTTTTCTAGTTTATTAAAGTAGTTAGCGCGTCTACTAAGAGTGTTAGCTTACTAGTTGCTAGTTCTAGGGACGTGTTTAATAATAAAGTTAAACTATGCTAGTTCTATTACCTACTATACATGCATAGGGGATAGTTTTTTTGTAGTTAAGAAGGTTACTAAGTTAGCGTAGTTAGTGTAGATAACAAATTGCTGTCTAAGTCTTTACAGTTCTACTTCCTAATTCCTATAGGTGTTAACTATAGCCTTAAGTTCTTTATCTAGTATAGTGTACTTCTGTTCTGCAGGGGCAAACTTTGCTAAATAGTATGCTACTAGGTGCTAATAACTATTTTCTTTGTCTAGTATAGTGTACTTCTGTTCTATAGGGGCAAACTTTGCTAAATAGTATGCTACTAGGTGCTAATAACTATTTTTTTGTTTTTATAGTAGGGCTGCTCCTTTAGCTTGTTTTAAGGCGTTAGTATGTACCTTAGTTTTAAAGGCTAGATTATACATCTTAAGGATTAGGTAGCTAGTAATAATCTTTTTTAATTCTTTAAAGGATTAATCTATTTTAGTTGTCTACTAGAATTTGTGTAACGCTTTTTTCTTTGTTATAGCGTTAGTAAGTAGGAGCGCTATCTTAGAGTAGTCCTTAATTATTCTTTATACGTAGCCTGTTAATTCTAGAAATCCCCTAATTTCTATAATAAATTTAGGTACAGGCTATTTAAGTACTTTAGTTACTTTTTTTAGGTCTATTTTTATTTAATTCTAGTTTATAATAAATTCTAGGTATTTAGTTTCTTATACATTAAATTTGCATTTTTTAAGTTAGAGGTGTAGGCTGTATTGCCTAAGGCGTTCTAATATAAGTTTTACTTTTAATATGTAATTATTGCAGCTTTCCTTAGTGTATATTAGTATGTTGTTAAGGTATACTAATATAAATATGTTAAGGTATAGATTTAAAGCTATGTTAATAACTCTTTAAAAGGTTACAGGTGCGTTAGTAAGTCTAAAGGGCATAATAAGTAGTTTATATAGTCCTCTAAAAGTTCTAAAGGCTGTTATTTATTTATGTCCTTATTTAATTCTTATCTTATTAAATCTGTCCTAGATATTAAATTTAGTAAAGTGTTTAGTTCTCTTTAGTTAGTTTATAATATTTTAGATTATTAGAAAGGGGTACTAATCTTATATAGTATTATTATTTAGGGTTTAGTAGTTCTAACATACTTTTACTTTACTATTTTTCTTTTTTGCAAAGACTACTGCTAATGCTACTAAGCTATTGCTTTCTTAGATATGTCCTTGTAACAGCATCCTGTCTACATATTCTTATAGTGCGTCTTTCTAGGCTTTAGTTAGTAGTTAGAGTTTATAAGCTTTTAGCTAAGGTTCTAGTTTAAAATTAATAGCATAGTCCTATAGCTAGTTTAGCAGTAATTCTTCTAAGTCTTTTAGGGTTTTAAACATGTCTTTATATTCCTTATATTTTTTTAGTAAAGTTTTAGTTTTATAGGAGATTTTATAGATTCTTATCTAGTTAAGGTCTTATTTTTTTTAGAGTTCTTTAAAGAACATTTCTTTTAGCTTCTCTTTTATTAGACAGACTGCCTAGGCTTTTAGTTCTTAGCAAAAGAACTTTTTTAGTTTTTCTTTTTTAGAGAAATATCTACTTCCTTCTTTTACCTATTAGTAGAAGGTGCATAAATTGTTATAGTAGGCTAACTATGCTATGTAGGGATAGTCTTGTTTTATTACTAGAGTTATAGTTTGCTAATTAATTATTAGGTTGTGTTTATAAAGCTAGTTATATTTAAGTATTACTTAGTATTTTCCTCTTAGTAGTAAGATGTTAAAAGATATCTAGTTACTAGTTCCTTTAGTGTCTATAATAAGTTTATAGGTTTTAAGTTGTATCTATTCTACTCTATATTTAATTAATAAGGCATCTACTAGGGTTACCTTAAAAGGTCTTTTTTTAGTTCTAAAGGGTATTTTCTTTTAGTTAACCTAAGTAGAGTTAATTGCTGTAAAGGTGTAACTGCTGTTTATTAGTGCAAGGCCTGTTTATTCTTATCTTAGGCAGGAAAGAGTTATTTTTATAGTTAGGCTGCAGCCTAATCTTTGTCCTATAGTAATAAGGGTGCAGAGTTTATAGGGAACTTCTAAATAGTCTATACTATTATTTTCTTCTACTTTAAGAGCTTCTTTTTAGTAGCTTTTAATTTAGTTAGTCTGTATTTTATATTTCTAGTAACCTTATATTATACATTCTACTACAGTGCAGTGCTAATCTTCTATTTTATAGTAATACAGCATTTAGTTGTTTTATTAATAGGCTCTCTACTAAAAGTAGTAGAATGTGTAGTTTACTTAGTTTTTACATTCTGTCTAAGGTTTCTGTTTGTGCTTAGTTCTAGTGTTGCAGTAGGAGCACTAAGGCATTTTGCAAGTTAATGCTATTCTAGGTAGCGTGTTATGTGCAAGCTTACTTGCCTAAATTCTGTGTAGCCACTAGCTAGCTTTATGTTTAGTTAGCTAGTGTTTAATGCAGTACTTGTTAACGCATAGATACTAGTTGTAAGGGCAGTCCCTAAGGTTATTTTAGACTAGTATTAGCTAAACTTATGTTTATCTTAGATATTCTTTTATTTATACTATTTATAAAGAGTAGCTTTAATATGTGTATTAAAACTTATTATGTCTTTAGCTTTTACATAAGATGCAGTACTTATTTTATTAGCAAGTTTCTAGGTCTTTTTATGTAATTACTAGTACTAGTAGAGGCGTGTTAGCTCTCTAGTTACAAAGTTTTAGAGTTATTAAAAGAGTGCATTACTAGTTAGGGCTTCTTCCTTTATTTAGAATTTTCTAGAACATTTTTTATTATTCCTTATTATTTAGCACAGCGTAGTAGGTCCTAGTAATTTCCTTAATTATGCTATAAGTGTCTGTGTTATTGTTAATGTGTACTTTATACATTATTTTTCTATAATTTTGTAGGTTGTAGGTGTTACTACATTTCTAGCAGTTGCTATAGTTAAATTAGTATTATAATTCTTAGGCAGAGATTCTAGTTATTAGCTGCCCTAAAAGAAATAATTCTTTCCTTTCCTTTATGTTTGCAACATATGTTGTTGCTTGTGTGTAGCCTTACTATCTTTTATAGATAGCTGCTTGTTTTAGTGCTTTAAATACATTATTATTACTTTAAACTTTAACTTTTTAGTATTTTATTAGGCATCTATTAGATTTGTAGTTGCCTTTGTATTACTAGTAGAGGTTTTTATTTAGTCTGTCTAGAATTTTAGGTCCTGTTAGACCCTACTTTATATATATTACTTTTATAGTTAGTTCTTTATCTTTATTCTTTTAGTTACTAGAGTCTAGGCATTCTCTTCTATAATATCCTACTTTTTTACAGTTAAGGTATGCTCTTTCCTTAAGCTATTTCTATTATTTAGTACTTAGTAGCAGCCTTTTACTAGTTTAAAACTTACTTTTTTTCTTAGTTAAGCCTTATGTATGCTTAGCATAGCTAAGATCTATTAGTTTACTGTTAGACTATTAGGTCTCTTTCTTTCTCTAGAATATTTCTAGTTTCTAGGGTGTTATGCTAAGGCGCTTCTTTTAAAGACGTTTTTAATGCTAATTATTATATGTAGTTACCTTTTTTATGTATTCTTTAAATTCCTTTAGTTTGCTGTAATGCATAAATTTGTCTTTAATTACATTAGATAGTCTGTTATAAAACATTTTTCTAATAGCTGCTTTATTAGTCTATTTGCTAATAGCTAACTGTTTACAGAAGTGTGCTACATATAATTAGACAGTGCTCTTTTCTTATTATAGGGTGTCTATTTTGTTAACTGCCTTCTTCTTCTAGTTAGCTTAGCTATAAATTATTATAAAAGCTTACTTAAAAGTGTCTATACTTTAAAAGATTTTTTAAGTGTAAATAAAAAAAATTTCTTTAGTTACTTTATGTTTTATCTAATTATCTGCATGTAGTTAGAACTAGATAGCTAGGGGTTCTTCTAAGTAAAGTCTTATCTATAAGATTATTTCCTTATTAGTCTAAAAAGCGCCCTTATTATATTACATATATAAGTAGCATTAAGTAAAGAATAGCTTAAAGTTCTTAGCTATGCTATTAAATAATTTAGGTAAGGCTAGGCATAAAGATTTTTTTAACTTAGTGCTAGTTTTATCTTTAGCAGTGTTGCAAAGCTTAGCAACTTCTAGGTAAAGGGCATAGAGTTATTAGATATAAGGTTGTTACAGAAGCTAGGCTTTAAGTGTTTTAATTTCTTAACAGAGATACTATATTTGCTAAGTGTATTCCTTCTTATTCCTAGATAAGGTTTTGCTAGTGCTAGCTACACTAGCCCCTATTATTCTAATATTAAGGGAGGTGTAAGGTGCTATACTTTTAGAAAGGTAGTAATTAATGTTATAATTCTTACTTTAAGAAAATAGTGTTTTTTAGAGTACAACAGCCTATGCAAATATTAGTAAAAGGGGGTGAGAACTTAGCTAGATTAGGTGTACAGTCTATTAAGTAAAGTAAGGGATAGTTAGGATTTAGAAGGTAGGCTGTAGTTTATCCCTATAGCTGTATAGGTAGCTAGGGTGTTACTAGTTAAGTAGACAAGAGTTAGAGGTATATATATTGTAAGATATACAAGGCAGCTTAATCCTCTTTATAAAAAAGTTAAGCTTCTTAGTCTATTATAAAGAATAAACTAAACATTAATTATAACTTTTAAACTATAGTTAAGATTAAGACTATATACATAGTAGTTGCATGCTTGCATGTTTACATGCTGTTTTCCTTTGTAGCCTGTAAGCGCGCAAGCCTGCAATACCTTATTAGATAGCGCATTCTGCCAAGCATTTATCTATAAGATAGCGCTATTCCTCTTCTGTTTAGTTATAAGGTCCGCTAATTGCGGGGTTAACTGTCTTCCATCTATTGTGCTTGGGGCTGTGTGCAATAGCGAGCTGAGTCATTACGGTCTGTTCGTTGGCCGTAACAGTGTTGAGCTGCTGGTTTGCAGAGGATGCTACAAGAGATCGCGCAGGCTCAACTGCTAGTCACATGACTGTAATTAGTGCTGTCATCCGCTTGCAGTGACATTTCACCACCACGCTACATTATTTTGACCTGCTTCTGCTTGAGAATTGTTTAAAATAGCATGCAATACTATAACGTACTTTACAGGCAAGTTGCTCACACACCCAAGTCGCTTACTTTTGCCAAGACCCCACCCTAACAAACTCTATTATAGCCTATAACAACCCGCTCTAGCACTATATAGTATAGTACAGCCTAGAATATTATTTAGATACTACTTCTGCTTCTTACTTACATGTTTATATGTTATGCCTAGTCTAATTGCACTATCTGCAGCGCCTTTAGGATAGCTTACTTTAGCTTACACCTACTTTTTTACTTTTTTTTTATTACTGTGCGCTTTAAACTTCTTTAAAGCTATTAAGTATAAGCTTTTTTAAATTATTAAGGTTTTTTTTACTTTAATTTACTTTTTTTTATATAATTTATATTACATAGTAGCCTTATTAGCTACTTAAAGCTTAGTAATTTTTTATTACACTAATACTAGCTTATATATAATTATTACTACTTTTTTTAAAACTTTTTTAAACACTTTAACTATAAAAGTTAGTAAAGTATTTATATACTTTTAAAATTTTATTTTTATAAGCATTAATTAACATACTATAACAGTTTATAAATGAATGCATAAGCGGAGCTTGTTTTAAGTCACTTATTAAACTCTTTCTAGAGAAGAAGACTGCATTAGAAGAAGCCTATAGAAGAAGACTATAAGCAGAGTAGATAATAAAAGGTAGTCTATAAACTAAAACTTATAAACTATATTTTTATAAATTCTACATAAAGACCTATATACTTATAAATGCTATGTAAGAGAACACCTTTTAGTAGGCCTGTCTATGTAAGTACTTATTAGCAAAGTTAAAGTACTAGCTAAAATTCTAAGCAATGTAAATAATAAGCTGCACATCTTAAGCCTAGATAGTAATGCGCTTACTATAGATAGCAGCTAGCTAAGTGCCTATAAATTAATAAGTCTAATACTTTATCTAAAACTAATACATTAGCACTTACATTCTATTAAAGTTATAATAAAGGACTTAGTAGTTGTTTATAATGCATAAAGTGCCTACTTACTCTAGTAAAGAGGTTTATTATATTAACATATACACATGCTAGTAGTTACTCTTTAGTAGTAGTTAACTTAAAAAAGTTTAGTAAAAGGCTAAAATTAAAGTTATTTATGTTTTTTTAAAGTAAAATAAATTTCTTTTTATGTCTATGTTTAAGTAAATTAGTAGCGCACTTTTTATAAGTACTTTATTAATTTAATTCTATGTTAAACTACTTTTAATTATAAGTAGTGCATGTATCTAACTTAATATTACGTAGACCTTTATAGAAGTTGTTAATATAGCCCTTATTAACTTCTAGTATAGCCTAGTTTTTAAGGAATTTAACATTATTAAAATTTATAAGTATAAGCGCAGATAGAAAATTATACGCATAGCGCTTAGTGTTTAGAAAGATATCTATGTTAATGTTCTTATTTAAACTATTACTAAGGTTGTTTTTATTTATACCTACTCTCTATAACTAAGAGAGTGTAGACTAAAACCTTCTCTATGTTAATAGTAGCTTTTAGGTACATTGTGTACTTAAACTAATTAAAGTAAATAGCACAGGTAGTATATTAAAAAGGTTGCTTAATAGGCTAGGGATTTTATATTAGAGAGATTGTTAAAGTGTCTATTATATAAAAATGTTGTAAAGAAGAGAGCTAAATAAGCTAAAGTTTATAAAAGGTAATACATGTACTAGTTTTTTATTTATAGTATAAACATTAACCTTACTTTTTAATTAATAATACTTTTAATATAAAGTTTTTTACTTACTATTTTTTTTAAACATGTTATTTACCTAGTCTAATAGCGTAGAATAATAACAATATAGGGGTACTAGAGGAGACAACAGCAGGATATAGGGTTGTAGTCTGTTATTTGTGACATATGTAATATTAGTAAGAGCGCGCCTCTTAGCTAGCAGTAGAGGTATAGGGCTGCCCTAAGTAGGGCGCTTCCTTGCCTAGATTTGTGTATTATAGGGCGCATATTAAACCTTTTATTAAAGGAATGTCTTGTCTTTTTGTAAATCTATAAAGTGATAATAATTATTATAGAGTAGGGGAGGTTTATTAGTGTTAAATAGTAGAAGTACTATGTTATAGGTTATAGTAGAAGGTATTAGACAGGTATTAGACAACACGCGCAGCAAGGTTTTAGTTTTTGCGTAGGAAATAATTATCTAACAATCTACTGTTTTTATGCTTACATAAGCCTAAAAAGGCTAAAAGCAGTAATTCTTAGCTGCTAAGCCCTAACTAAAGAAAACTAAAGTCCACAGAAAGGAGCAGAGCAAGCTCTGCTAATAACTTAAGTTTTAAAGTATTACTTATGTAACGATTCTACGAATTGTTCCATCTCAGGTCGCTTAGATCCTATCTGAAGGGTCCCTGTATCGGCCCCGACCATAACTTAACCTAGTCCCCTGCAGTTACCTCTATTCCCTTATGTATTTAGTTGCACCTTGCTCTTATAGCTAGCTTAGTAGTTTTCTAATATCCTTTTATATAAGGCCTATGGGTGTTAATAGCATTCCTAGGTTTAGAGTCCCCACGCACTTCTATATGCCTCTAAGTAGATTCCTACTGCATTTAGACCTATTGTCTTGCCTGTGCTGTTATATTATATTAAAAAACTTACTTTTACTAGTAATAGCTTTATTAATAATATTACATTAATTATTTATTTAACTATATTTAACTTTAAAAAGTATTTAATTTAGTTTAAGTTACTATTTTTATTGTCACGATTGTGCACGAGTAAGGTTATAGAGCTTCACAGAGGTCTAGTTTAATTACTACGTGAGGTATCATAGTAGGTACAAGACGTTGTGTAAGGAATAGAAAAGTTTAAAAAGAAATTAGTAATTAAATACTTAGCTTAAAAGTCTAAGCACTTTAAGTATAAATTAAGCCTGTTCTAAGTTTAGTTAGTGTTAAAGCAGTTTATGCTTAAGTTTATGTCTATATTATGTTATATTTATGTTAGATGTGCACTAATAATACTCTAGTACACGTCTAATACAGTTATGTCTAGGATCTAGGGAGAATACTATAACAGTACCCCCCCTCTTATTAGGAAGAGAATCCTTTACATTAGTAGTTCTAGCATTAAGTTATTTTTATTAGAGTATAGGTTTAGTTTAAATAAGTATTAGGTATAGAATTAGGTTACTATAAAGTTTTTTTATAAGACTTCTATAAGTTTTTATAACAGTTTGTTATATTTAGTCTATTTTATAAAGTATTTATAAATATGTTTTTTTTATTAAACTAAATTTATTTAACATCTTTTACAACATATTCTAGTTTATTATTTATAATAATAGGTTTAGGTAGTAAGTTTAGCTATTTAAGTAGATAGTTAAATTTAAAAGCTACTTAGCGCAGCAATAATACATAGAACATAGGGTGTATCTTTATACTGTTAGGTAGGATTAATTAGTAAGCATGTAATAAGACTATATAAGCTACTATAAAAAAGCTAAAGTTTTTTTAATTAAGTTTTTTTAATTATTAGTTTATTTAAATGTTTCTAGTGTCTAGCTAGACCTTTTTACTAGCTGCATACACAGGGGCAAAAGTTTAAGATTAGTTTATATGCTCTTATTAAAAAGCTTAAGCTTATGTAAGCTTTTTATAAATATATTTAAATATATTTTAAATTTTATTAATAAGTCTAGTTACATTTATTACTTATATAAATTAATAAGTTAGTTAAGAGGTATTTAAAAGTAGTTTAAATTTTATTTAAAAGTAGTATTTATAGTTTACTAAAAATAAAAATACTTATGTTAATTTAAATATTATGTTATTAGCTTTAAACTATGCTATAGCTAACTATTTTACTTAGTTATTTTACTAGTAGTTTATGTACACTTATAAGACTTATTTTATTATAGTGTTTATGTTCTTAGTCTAGCTGTTAGTCTTTAAGTAAAAAGCTATAAATAAATAAAAAATAATTTAGAGCTATTTATAGAGTTTATTCTAAAAGGCTAAGACAAACTATATACCTTTATCTAATATAATTATGTTAGGCAGGCTATAGTAAACTTATTTGTATTAGTAGAATAACTAGGCTATATTAGAGGCAGTTATAGAAGAATATAGTATTAAGTGTTAATACTTAGTTAAGTAATTAATAACTACTATAATATTTATATACTCTTTAGATAGAAGTAAGTTTATAATAAAATTAATTAATATGTCTTTCTAAGCTTATTTAAAAATTAGAAGTAGTTTAAGTAGGCTATTATACCTTTTTTAAGAGGCCTTTACTTTACAGTAAGTATAGTAACATAATACATATTAGCGTACAGTATAAAACATGCAGGGCTAGTAGTACTCTCTCTATAGTAGGTTAAGAGTCTTTCCTCTACTTAGGTGTTCTTTAACAGGCAAGTTATGTATAATTTAAAGTAGTTTAATTTTTAGTTTATTAAAATTAAAGATTATAAGTTAGTTATAGTAATATAGCTTACTATTTTAGTTTTTATAGTTAGCTAGTGTTACTTTTTTTAACTAACTAGCGCTGTTTTAAAGCAGGTTTAAAGTTTTTTTAGATAAATTTATTATTTAAATACTTATTAGTAATAATTTAATTAATTATCTAATTTATTTTATTTAAGTTAAGGTCTAAAAATAGCTTAAGTTAAAGTAAAGTTTAGTGTTAAGCCTTTTACACTTTTTTTTTAAGTAAAGATGTTTTAGAATTACTTTATAAAAGTATCTAGTTTCTCTTTATTTTAACTAAGATAATAAGTAATTTTAAAATTAAAATAAAATAAGTATTTAAACTAATAAGCTTATTAGTAGCTAAGTTGTTTTATAGTTACAAAGTACTATAAGTTCTTATAGTTAAATAAAACTTATATTAGATGCACTATACTTTCTAGTTTAAGTTACTATTATTTAAAGTAGTATACTATAGTAAGTAATTTTTTATTATAGATTTTATAATTACCTTCTACAGGACTTATTTTTTTTTAAAAAGTATGTAATAGGCCTAATAGTCCTGTCTAGCTTAGTCTAGAAAAGAACTCCTACTACTACATAGTCTAAAGCATTAGCTTCTATAAGTATTAGTAGTTTAAAGTTAAAGTAGTAGAGTATTAAAGCTTTAGTAAAGGCTTTTTTTAGCTAGTTAAAAAACTATTAGTAATTTAAGTTAAAGTTAAATTAAATTTTTTTTTTAGTAAGTGTAATTATAAAGCTTACTTACTATAAAAAGTTATTAATAAATTATTAGTAGAAGTTAGTAAATTTTATAAAGGCTTAAATGTTTTTTATGTCTTTTAGGTATTACTAATTTAGCATAGTCTAAACTTTAATAAGGTCTATTTAAATGCTATTTATAAAGATTATATATTCTAAATATGTAACCTTTAATTAGTAGAACTTGCATTTGTCTATGTTAAGTTATAGACTTACTTCTTTTATAGCCTTTAGCACTAAGTGTACATGCTATTTGTACTCTAAAAGGCTATTACTATAAATTAGAATATTATTAATATACATAGTGTAGAACACGTCTAGGTAGGGTTAAAGTAAGTTGTTTATAAAATGTTAAAAAGTACTAGGCGCGTTAGCTAAGCTAAAGGGCATTACTAGGTACTTAAATAGTTTATATTAGGTCTAAAACACTATTAGCTACTTATTACCCTTTGCTATCTTTAGCTTATTAAAGGTAGTAATAATATTTAACTTTATAAAATACTTTACTTTACTTAGTTAGCTTAAGGTTTCTTATAAAAAAGAAATTAAGTATTAGTTTTTAATAGTAATAGTATTTAGTCTTTAGTAGTTAATATAAAATTAAAGCTTACTCCTAAGTTTCTTTATAAATAGTATAAGTAACACTACTAGTAAAAAGCTAGCTTAAATAAACTTTTTTTTTAGGTTCTTATTAAGGTATTTTTAGAGCACTTTTAATTTATTTAGTAACATTTTATATAGTAGCCTATAACTAGGTTGTTT
Source organism: Lindgomyces ingoldianus (assembly GCF_010093535.1). Lineage (NCBI taxonomy): Eukaryota > Fungi > Ascomycota > Dothideomycetes > Pleosporales > Lindgomycetaceae > Lindgomyces > Lindgomyces ingoldianus. Next base: position 100,276 of record NW_022985172.1, read on the forward strand.
ACTAGGCTTAAAAGTTATTTAGTAATTATATAAATATTATATTAAAAGCTTATTAGACTTGTTTTAAAAAAAGACATATAATAAGTTATAGTAGTTTTAAAAGACTATTATTTTTAAGTTAGTGTGTTTTTAAAAAGCTAGAGCTTAGTCTATATTAAAAATTATAACTATGTAGATTTTATAATCTAGTTATTAAGCTAGGGTTATAAATAAGGTAGGTTCTATGTAGCAGATGTCTATTTATTATTTAAGTTCTAGTTTATGTTTAAATTAAGTAAGTAAAGCTTTTTTAAAAGCTTTTTTTTTTAAGTTTAAGTAGTTATTAAATTATTTTATATAGCTTATTTTAGTAAAAGGCCTAGCTTATTAGCCTTACTTAGGTAGTTTTTTTCTAAGTTATTAAGAAGTAAGTTTAAAAACTTTCTATATTAAGTGCTACTTAGGTGTTGTTTAGGTGTAAGTGTAAGCATATATTTTAGCATTAAAAAGAGTTAAAGTTTAAGACTTACTTTTAGTAATTAAAGGCAACTTTATGCTAATACAGCTATTATTGTTTTAAAATTAGGTTATAATATCTTATATTTATTATATAAAGCTTAATCTGCTTCTTATAGTGTTAGTAAGTAATTATAATAGTTATAGTATAGAAAATAAAACTTTTTTTAAGTTATTTTTTATTAAATCTAGTTAGGTAAATTATTTAAGTAAGTAGTATTAATTAAAAATTTAGTTTATACACTAGTTTTTTATTAATGTAACCTATGCTGTTTACTTCTAAGTTAATAAGAGCTTATATTAAAGCTAATATAGTTTTTTATTATAAATATATAAAAATATTAACTTAGTACTTTTAGTTATTAGTAGGGAACTTAGCCTATAAGTTAGTAAAGATCTAGTGTTAAATTAGTCCTAGAGGGTAACTTAGCCCTAGGATAAGCCTTTTTATAGGCTTTTACTACTATAGCTGCAGCTATATTAAAAGTAGTAAAAAAAATTAAAGCTTAAATATAAGTTAGAGCCTTTATAAAAATAAAATTAAAATAGTAAAAATCTTTAATAAGTGCTAGCAGCGCTACTTACGTAGACTTAAGAAAAAAAAATAAAGTAGTTTTAAAAAATATAACTATACTTACTACACTTAAAGTATTAACTTTTTTTTTTATAATTTTTACAATTTCTAAAACTAACTAGAGCATAATTTAAATTAATTTTTATTATATTAAAGTCTTTATTTATAACTGCGCTAGTTTAGGGGCGTATTAAAGCTTATATAGGGAGGAACTTTATGTTATTATTGTAGGTAGTAATTAGGTTTACATACGCATTAAAGTTATTTAAAAGGGGTTCTCTTACTATAGTGTGTTACAGTTTAGTTAAGAGGGAGTTATATAAAGCTATAATTAAACCTATCTTATTTAGGCCTATATTAAATGCAAGTTAGTAAAACTTAGTAAAGTGTAAAGTAAAGCTTTTTTTTTATTATTATAAAGTGTTTAGGTAACTTAAGGCTGTTAACTTTTTATTTAAGTCTTTATAAGTTACTTATAGAAATGCTATAAATTAATCTAAGTTAATAATATCCTTATTTATTAGTAAGTTAATTAAGGCTGTTATATTATAGTTAAGTTAAAAGTAAGTGTATAGTAACTAAGAGTGTTTAAAAAGGAATTAGTTTATGTTTCCTTTAAGTTTATATTAGAGCTTATGTAAAAAGAAAGGTAGGTCTTTCTATTTTTTATTAAATAGTAGGGGATTAAGAAGTTAGTTAGATTTTATTACTAAGTTAAAAAAGTTATAAGTTATAGGTAGTGTTAAGTAGAAAAAAGTTAAGCTATCTCTAGACTTCTAGGTAAGCTTTAAGGCTAGTAAGTTCTTAGTTTCTACTACTATAACAAAAGTTAAGGCAGAAATAGACTGCTTAATAATGTAAAGCTGTTTTTAAAGTTTTTTTTAAAAAGCTTTAAAGCTTATAATATAGTAGCTTTTTTATAAAGTAAGTGCTTTTTAAAAGGCTTTTTAGCTTGCTTTAATAGCTTAGAGTTATATAAGTACTAAGCTTATTAAATTAAATTTAGAGGCTATTCTTAGCTAAAGTTTTAACATAATGTAATGTTATAATTATGCATAAGTAAAGTTATAAAGCTTTATAAAGGTCTAGTTTAATTACTACATAAAGTATTATAGTAAGTATAAGACATTATATAAAAAATAAAAAGGTTTAAAAGAAAATTAGTAATTAAATACTTAGCTTAAAAGTCTAAGCGCTTTAAGTATAAATTAAGCCTATTCTAGGTTTAGTTAGTGTTAAGGTACTTTATGCTTAAGTTTATGTCTATGTTATGTTGTGTTTATGTCAGACGTGCACTAATAATACTCTAGTACGCGTCTAATACAGTTATGTCTAGGATCCGGGGAGGATACCGTGACATTTATACATTATTATATTAAATTATTTAGTTATTATAGATAAGATTTTAAAAACTTTTTACTAACTAAAGCTTTTAAGTTTAGAACTTTTTATCCTCTATAATTAAAATTACCTTTAAAAAAGTTATAAAAAGTATACTAAGGTAGAAACCTAGAGACTACTAATAACTTATTAGGATTAGAGATAACTACTAATGCCTAACTTTTAACTACTCTTAGACTTTAGTATAAAGCTTGTAACACGCTCTAGCTATAGCTAAAGTAAAATGCCTACTACTAGAGCTAAATAACTACTAACTTTAACAGCTAAACCTTTTTTTATAGAACCTAAAGCTAAAAACTTACTAGATTTAGAGTTAAACTTTAGTAGTATAGCCTTTAAAAACTAAGTTACTTAATTAAGAGTATAAATTAAATAGCTAACTAGATTAAAAACTATTAGTTTTAATTAACTTTTACTAACTACTAAATTACTTCTAATAATGCTTTAAATTACTTTTACTACACTAATAGTAAAAGACTTTTTAGGCACTTTTAAGCTTTCTTAAAGCTACTTTACTAAACACATGCCTAAGATTAAAAACTTTATAGATAGTAAAAAACTTAACGTACTTTATAGGCAAGTTACTTACACACCTAAGTTGCTTACTTTTGCTAAGACCTTACTACACTACTTTTTTTACACTAATGCATTTCTAACAACACTACTTAAACATGTTAAAGAAATGTTAGATGCAGCTTATACTTTAAGCTTTTAAATAAAACATAATACTTTCTAAGTAATGTGCTATAGCTATTTATAAAGTCTTTTAAAAGATAATAAGTAACTAACACGCTAGATAACCTTTCTAAGCTAATTATATAGCTAACTTATAAAAGCTAGATAATAATAAAAAGTAAGTAATTATTTAGCACATACTTAAGCTAGATGCATAAGGATTTCCCTCTTAGCTAGTAGCTGTAGCTAATATAGCTAATTCTTTACACGCTAAGTGTAATATAGGCTATATTAGCATAAACTAGCTTAATATGTTTGTTAAGTGTTACTTAGAGCTTAAAGTAAAGTTTAAGTGTAAGTATAACTATAAAAAAGCTTTTTATAAAAATTTTATAGTAATTTAAAGCTAGTTTAACTTTATAAAAAATATTAAAGCTAAGTATAGCATCTAAAATAACAATATATACAACTTTAATAAGATAAAGTTTATAATAGGCTAGATATCTACTAAAGTAGTTGTTATAAGTTTAGAGAAATAAGAACAGCTAAAAGCAGTCTAGCTAGGCAACTAGAAGTAGACAAAAGCTATCTAGAGTATTAATACTAAAAAGTAGGCTATTTTACTTTTTATTATTTTCTAGGGTAGCAACTACTTTTTAAACTAGTATAAAAAAGAAAATTTACTTTAAGATTAAGTTATTATAATCTCTAAGCGCAGCTAGACTACTAATTAGCTTAGTCTAGACTAGTTAAAGCACTTTAACGCGCATATAAAAAAGTGTACTATTAGCAGCTACTGTCTGCTAGTTATTAACAGCTATAAAAGCTATAACTTACTTTATTTTTAGTAATACTATAAAAATAATAAAATTATTACTATTTACATACCTTTTTACTTATTACACCTTTTATAGCTACTTAATATAGGTTGTTTTACTTTTTTAAAGAAAGTGTATAGGCGCTAAGCTAAAAACCTTATGTGTAACTAGATTACTTATATTATAAAAATAAAGTTTCTACTATGCTTTAAAGTAGCTTATAATGCTATAATTACTTTTAGTAATATCTAAAAAGGGTTTTAAAGCGCTAGATTAGTTCCTTTTAACCTATAATAAGTTATAATAGGCCTTAATGTAAAGTTACGCACTTTATTACTACTACTACCTATATATAATAAGCCCTAGTAGTTGTAAACCCTAAGTAATACCCTAGAACTTAGGTTATAATTAATGCTTATAAAAATAAAGATTTAAAAGTATATAAATAGTTTACTAACTTTTATAGTTAAGGCGTTTAAGAAAGTCTTAAAGGGGGTAGTAATAATTACGCATAAGCTAGTATTAGCATAATAAGAAATTACTAAGCTTTAAGCAGCTAATAAGGCTGCCACATAACATAAATTGCATAAAAGAAAGCAGATTAAGGCAGAAGGGACCTTAATAATTTAGGAAGGCCTGCGCTTAACAGCTCTAAAGGAGTTTAGGGCGCGCAGTGACAGGAAGAAGGCAAAGAAGCAGGTGCAAGCTGAAGTAGGTAAGCCATCCTAAAGGCGCTGCGGACAGTGCAATCAGACTAGGCATAACGCGCAAACATGTAAGTAAGAAGCAGAAGTAGTATCTAAATAATATTCTAGGCTGTACTATACTATATAGTGCCAGAGCGGGTTGTTATGGGCCATAATAGAGTTCGTTGGGGTGGGGTCTTGGCAAAAGTGAGCGACTCGGGTGTGTAAGCATGTCAGATTGAAGCACTGTTTCTGGGCTTCCTGAGATGAATGATGGGTTTGGATATGATGTATGGGATGATTGATTGATTGTATTAATCGTGTTGATTTATCGATCCTTTTTCTGCTCTACTCGTGTTGCTCGGCTTTTTGTTTTGCTGATCTGAGTCCCTCGCGCACTACCGTGTTTTATCGCTTAACGCACGGCCCCTTGTAACGCACACACAACTAAAATTCATCAACTTTTTAATCAAGCTTATCTCCACCAATATAGACCCAATTAAGGCCGCGCTAGCGTCATTTAAATCGCTGAAGCTTGGAGAAAAACCTAATTATAGTGCAACAGCAAAAAAATTTAGTTGTTGTTGCTCTACACTATTAAAGCGCCACCGCGGGGTGCAGGGCACCTATGCAGAGAAGCACAAAAATTAATAACTTCTTAACAACATATAAGAAAAGGAACTCTCTAAATACCTTAATAAGCTTTACATAAAAGAACTGCTGCCTATAAGGCTTATAATACATAATTTTGCCTTAGAAATAGCTAGAAAACAGGCTAGTAAAAACTAGGTTAATTACTTTATTAAGCAGTAGAACATTAAGCTTATATCTTAATAAACATCTAGCATAGATTTTAATTATAAAAGAGCTAACTTAGCCTTTAAATATAAGCTCTATTTTAAGCTGTTACAGAGGAAAATTAATAATTATAGCATAAAGTTACGCTATATCTATAATATAGATAAGAAGGGCTTCTTAATTAGTGTACTATTAAAAGTTAAAAGAATCTTCTCTAAACAGCAATATAAAGAAGGTGGCATTAAGCAGATAATCTAGGACAGCAATTGCAAGTAGATTACAACTATAGCTTACATATACGCTAATAGGACTTCTCTTACACTAGCACTAATTTATTAGGCTGCTTTAGGCAACATATAAGACACCTAGTTACAAGACTTTAACCTTAATAAACATAAAGCCTTTTTTTCTTTATCTCCTAGTAGGTAGACAAGCAATATGCTAAGCCTTACATAGCTTAAACAGGTGTTTAATAGAAAGACAAAATAAAAGGCCTAACGCTTCTATTAACTATTAGTCCTAGATAGCTATAGATTGCATATTACTATAGATTTTATTAAGTATTATAACAACAATAGGATCCTCTTAGCCATCTATCCACCTCATTTAACCTATACCCTGCAGCCTCTAGATGTCTGCATGTTTAAGCCTCTGTTAACTGCCTACTTAGCTAAGCTAGCAGATTTTATGTACAGGTGCTAAGGACTATTAACTATTATAAAGAAAGACTTTTTTTGCATGTTTAACAAAGCCTAGCTAATGTTATTTAAACTAAATACTATCCTTAAGGCATTTAAAACATGCAGTTTATCTCTATTTAATCTAGAGGCAATTCTAGTACAATTTAACATTAAGAAGGAGGACTAGCTATTCTCTAGTAATAGTACTACTTTAGTACTAGGCGCTTCTAATTAGAGGAAGATTAAGAGGATTTTGCGCTAGGTTGTTAACAATATTTATAGTAAGTAGTTGCGCTAGCTTAGTTAAACTATTTACACAATTTCATGTTGTAACAACCTGCTCTAGCATAAGGTTAAACATCTTAAACAAGCTCTCCTTAATAAGAAGCGTTGCCGCCAGCGTGGGAAGCCTCTCCTGCTTAAAGCTCCACCTAAGTATATGTCACGGTCAACTTGGACATGCCTCGGACTCTCCCCGGAGAGCCCTCGGCCCAGCCTTGGGCACATGACGTCCCGTCACGTGCCCCAGCACAT
>NW_022985172.1:106946-115257 GCF_010093535.1 Lindgomyces ingoldianus
CGGACTCTCCCCGGAGAGCCCTCGGCCCAGCCTTGGGCACATGACGTCCCGTCACGTGCCCCAGCACATATATATATATCCTCTTACGAACCCCTAAGTCTCCTTAAGGATTTGTCTATTAATACTATCCTGTACCCCCTTCTGCGCTTTACGCTTTCTGCTTTATAGTGCTCTTATAATTTAAATCCTTTATACTCTCCTATAAAAACACAGTTAGTTTAAAGAATAGAAGGCTACTTCTACTACTACTCTTTAAGCTCTACCTTAATTAAAAAGCTATAACAACAATAGCTAACAGCAGTTACACACGCAAAAGTAGAGCCACAGCCACTACCCCTTCTAAGGCTGTCCTAGAGACGCCCTATAATAACCCTAGTGCTTAACTCTTTAAGCACCTTACATCCTAGCGCCTTAACTAAATTCCACTAGATTAGCAAGTATAAGAGGTAAAAAATAAGAAACACTAAGTCTTTAAGTTAAAAAATAAGTAAGACCTTAAAAACTATTAAAAACATAGTTAGACTAAACTTAGAAACTTTTTAAGTTACACTAGATAAAGATTAAACAACCCTTTTATTACACTAAGCCTTTTAGGTTTTAGAACTCTAGGGACTGCTAGTTAGCTCCTTATAGGCTACTTACAGCAACTGTTAGCAACAGGGGTAAACGCAATACGCTGCAGTACTCTTTTAGAGCAGGCCTAAACTAGCTCTACTACTGTTTTAGTACAACTCTTAACTAATAAAGTGTTTATATAATTACTTCTTATAAAAGCCTTTTAGCTTAAGGCTAAAAAAGCTTTAAAAGCTAAAATTAGTTAAGCTTATAAATAAGCCTAGATTACTTTTATAACTTTTAGCTTATTTTTTAAAACTACTTTAAATTAACTCTAATCTTAAGCTAGCCTAAATAAGACTCTAAGTTAGCTATTTAAAATTAAGGCCTTTTTAAAGCTTAGCTCCTTAAAGAAGTCTCTAACTCTATAGTAAGTAGACACTTAAGTAAGAGATATAAATAGTATCTAAAAATACATAGACTTTTTAAATAACTCTACTACTTAAACTTAATAAATTATTAACTAGATCTAGTTTAAAGTCTATAAGAACCTAATTAGTTGCGCTATTAATAAAGGCACTATTAAAACCTAGGCTTAGCTTTAAACTAAAGTATATAAGCTTACTTAGAATTCTTTTTTAATGTAGTACAAAAACTACTATTACTTTTAAAATATAAAGTAAAAAGTAGGTAATACATTTAACACTTTTATTACTTAGCTATTTTAGTAAGAGAGTCTTTTAAAAAACACTTTTTTCTAAACTTCTAATAAAAAAGAACTTTATAAGATTAAAATTACCTTTATATAAAGCTACTTTTTAGAATCTATTTAAAAAGAAATGTAGTGTAATAGCTTACTTAAGTCTATAAACACTTAGCTAGAGTTTAAGCGCGCTATACATAACACTAAAACTATTACTTGCCCTAAGCAAGCTTTAATAACACCCTAGGCTAGCTTTAAGAACGCTTTAACTTAGAAAAAAAAGTAGTCCTGCTCTACCTTAAACTTTTAATAGTAGTAGAAAGATAAAAGATAAGACTAGAAGCCTATAAGCTAATTAATAAGTAACTAATAGTTCTTAGTATAGAGAACTAATACTACTGCAATAACGCCTTAAAAGACCTCTAGTAAACATAAGCCTTACTAAAAAAACTAATTTAACTAGAAGAATAATAATAGCATAAAAAAAAAGAAGCCCTAGTTATAAATCTTATACACTTGCAACTAAGGCCTAAATTAAATAGTAAGTAGCTTTATATTATAGTTTAGGTGTAGCTTAAACTTTTTAATAGTAGAATAACTATTCTCTATAGCCTTTATAATATAGGTGCTAAATTAAACCTAATAAACACTAGCATTATTTAGAAATATAGCCTTTTATATAAGCACTACTATAAAAAGCCTAACATAAGCTTTATTAATAATTACTAATTATAGTTAAAATTGCTATATAATCTTTCTCTTATCTGCATAGATAATAAAGGTACTAATAAAAAAGTTAGCTTTTAAAGATTCTAGTTAGCTAATTTCTTAAGTTATAACCTAATTTTAAAGTATTTTTAGCTATAAAAAGCTAACCTTAAAATCTATTTTAAAAATAGTACATTTAAGTAGTAGAAAAATAATAATAGTAGAATCTAGTTAGTATCTGCTAAAAAGCTTTTAAAGAACTTTAGTTTTAAAAAGACTGCATATATACTATACTCTACCTCTTATACTATTTAACTAATAAGTAATAATGTTAGGAAGGAAGCCCTTTTAGAGGAACTGCTTTAAGAACACCCTAAACCTGCTCTGCAAGCCCCTAGGCCTAGTAGCAACATAGTGCAGAATGTAAAGTACTTTTATTATTAAGAGCTACTCTAGTTAAAAAAGTATATGCTTAAGATTTAAAAGTATTTTTAAAAGTATATTAAAACATTTTTAAAGCTCTTATAGCTTTTTAAAGCTATAGCCTATTATGTAGTAGCTAGTATTTATAATTAAGGCTACTACTAGGCTACACTGCCTACAGGTGTTGCCTAGGTACTTCCTAACAACAGTAATAAGTATCTAGGCACTAATAATGCTAATAACACTCTAGACCTTAAGAAACTTACACATGTTCCCTCTAAGTTCTACTCTTAGTAGTATGCTTTTAGTAAACATTATATAAACATCCTTAGGCTAAACAGTAAGCATAATTATGCTATAAAAATTAAGAAAAGAAAGAAGATTCTAAACCTTCTAATTTATAACCTCTCCTGCTATAAACTAGATATCCTGCAGGAATACCTTAATGCAGCCTAGAAGAAGGGTTAGATACACCTAAGCAGGTTGCTAGCAGGTGCTTCTATTCTCTTTGTTCTAAAACTAGATAGGACACTGCAACTTTATGTTAACTATTAAGGTCTTAATAAAATTATAATTAAAAACTAATATTTTATTTTACTTATAAGTAAAATGTTAAATTACTTATTAAAGGCTAAAGTCTTTATAAAGCTTAACCTTTATAACACCTACTATAGGCTTTGCATTAAAAAAGGGGATAAGTAGAAGACTACCTTTAAGACATAGTATAGGCATTTTAAGTACTTTATTATGCTTTTTAGCCTAGCTAATGCTCTAGCTACCTTTTAGTCTTATATCTATAAAGCTTTAGAAGGCTTATTAAATAAAATATATGTTATCTATCTAAACAATATCTTTATTTACTCTAAAGATAAAAAGGACTATAAGTAACATATCTTTAAAGTTCTTAATTAACTAGTAAAATAAAAACTATACTATAAGGCATCTAAATATTTTTTTAAAATAAAGGCTATTAAGTTTCTAGGCTTTATAGTTACACTAAAAGGTGTAGTAATAGACTTATTACATGTCTAGATAATTAAGGAATAGCCTAAGCTAAAGAGCTTTAAAGACATTTAGGTATTTCTAGGCTTTATAAACTTTTATTAAAGATTTATCTATAATTACTTAGAGATTACACGCCTACTAGTTAACTATATAACAGCTACTTAAGCTCTAAGTCTGCCCTATAAGGGCTCTAACTTAAAAAAGAAGAAGAAAGTAAAGTAGAATTATAAAAGTTTTATAAAGTAGTACTAGAAATAGTTTTAGCCTAAAAAGGCTTATAACACTTTTCTAACTTTTAAGTTAAAATTTATAGATGCTTTAGTTCTTTAGCACTTTAATCTATTAAAGCTAGTTATAATTATTATAGACACTTTTAAGTTTACTATAGTAGTAATACTGCTCTAGCCTTAGTTCTCTAAGCTAGTAGTAAATTACTACTAAAGGCCTATAGCTTTCTAGAGCTGTAAGTTAAGTAGCCTATAACTCTGTTAGCATACACACAACAAGAAGTTGTGCGCAATTATAGAGAGCTTTAAACATTAAAGGCACTACCTAGAGTACACTCTAAGCATAATCTAGGTACTTTTTAATTACAATAATTTACACTATTTTATAACAATAAAGAAGCTCTCTTTTAAGTAAGCCTACTAGGTAAAAGAGCTAGCGCAGTTTAATTTTAAGATTAAATACAAGCTAGGTCTAAAAAACCTAGCTAATAAACTATCTAGAAGACCTAATTACATAAAAAAAGTCTTTTTAAAAAAAGTAAAATTACTATAAGATATAATGCTCCTAACTTTATAGTAAAAGCTTTAGGTGTAGGTAATTTAAACATCTACAGCTTATTACGCTAGTTAGGCAGTGTGTAGTATAACTTCTCCTAATAGTAACCTAGCAAGGTGCTGTACTATACCTAGGGAATCCCTAAATCTACCTAACATAACATTAATTATTAAAGGTACACCTCTATTAACCTAACCTGTTGTTCCTACAGACTATAGTAGTTACAGAGCAGTTAATCCTAAAGTGCTGCAGGTCCTTTATAGAGAACCTATAATGCAACAACAGACCTAGGATGTTATAGAGAAGTTCCTTTATTACCTTTATATTTATAAGATGTTATTACTAAACTATTTTACTATTACAGCTATATAAAATAAAAACACCTATGCTTTAAAAGTCTTAAAATATTTCTCTAAGTATATTAAGTAAGTGCAAGAAACTAATAAGGCCTATTAGTTAAATACACTCTTAACAAAAAGAAAGGTAAGTAAGGTAAAAAAAGGCACCCTATTTTAGAAGTATAACTCTATAGGTGTCCTGCGCAGGAATAGGAGAGTGTAGATCCTAGATAATAAAGCCTTATGTTAAAACATCTTAACAAAGAACTACAACAACTTTATAAAAGAGCATTATAGTGTTAAAAAGACTATAGACTTTTTTAAAAAAAAATACTACTAGCTGTACCTTTACTGTAACGTTTACAAGTATGTTGTAAAGTGCGCACTATGCTAGCTAAATAAGATTTAGCAGCATAAGCTTTAAAAGTTACTAAAACCTTTACCTCTACTTACTTTTTTATAAAGGCACTACTTACTAGACTTTATTACTAACTTGCTAGAGTTAAAAGACTTTATAGGTAGTACTTATAACTTAATTCTAGTACTTATTAACTGCTTTTTAAAGTACATTTAGTACTTTTCTATTACTAAGACTATTATAGTAAGAAAACTAGCTACCCTTCTAAAGAAGTAATTCTTTATAAAAATAAGACTACTAAATACCTTTATTTTTAATTATAGTTTAATTTTTACTAGTTAGTTTTAGTTAAACATCTACTTCTACTTAAAAATTAACTACTAGCTTAGTATAGCTTTTTATCCTTAGTAATAAGCAAACTAAGTGTTAAAATTAAGAATTAGAGTTATTCCTACAGTTGTACTTAAACTACTAGCAGGATAATTAGTGTAAGCTGCTACTGTACACAGAGTATACTTATAACTCTAAGAAACACTCCTCCTATAGTAAATGCCTAATACGCGTAGCGTATAGGGTCACCCTAAAAGGCTTTAACAGGGTTAAGGACAATTATTAGCTTAGGCGCCTGCCCTAGGTATAGAACAAGTCTAGAAAGGCACTAGCCCTGCAGGACTAAGTAGTCACTTATCTCTTAAGATAGAACAAGTAATAAGAAGCTGCGCGCTTATGCCTTAAGCAGGCGCAGCAGCACTAGGTTAAATAGTACAACACTAAGCATTTAAAAAAGCACTTTAGTGTAGAAGATTAAGTTATTCTAAGGTTAAAGCATATTAAAACATAGTGTTTATTAAAAAAGCTTAATGCAATGTACCTAGAACCTTTTAAGGTACTTAAAAAAATTAAAAAGCTAGCATACTAGCTAGACTTACTATAATTAATGTAAAAGATCTATTCTATCTTCTATGTTTTACTGCTAGAGCAATAAAATAAGCCTTTTTAAAAAAAGCCCTTCTAGCCTAGGCCTGTACATGTTCTAGAGACAGATAGCAAAGACTGCTATAAAGTTAAAGGAATTCTTAAATATAAAGATTTAAAGATAAGATAATAGTTTTTTATAAAGTAGCTTAAGTAGCTTTTTAAGGACTTTACTTAAAAACTTAAGAAACACCTTAATAACTATAAGAAAGTTTTTTAAGATTATTAGCTTACTTTATATAATACATTATAACAGAAGTAACAGCTAAACACTACACCTATAGGTACCTCTTAGAGGACAACTATACTAACTTTAGCACTTATAGTAAAACCTAATGCAATCTAAACTCTGTAACGCAGAAATTACTAAAAGAAGTTAGCATATAAATAAAGAAAAAATAAAGTAATAACTTATACTTTTTACTATAAAATTTTAACTTTATGTAGCTTACAAAGTTATAACCTAGAGCAGGGTGTAAATGTCTGTATTAAAGGTACTGTCTAGGGCCCTACTAGACTTAGAGAGGTCCTAGGTGAAGTCTAGACTAGGTATTATCTACATATATAACAGAAACATTTTAAAGATTCTTAAAAATATTACTAGCTACTCTTTTAGTAAAATAAAGGTTCTGTGCGCTTTTAATTTATCTGTGCTATACTAGACTGCTAATTTATAACTAGTAAGCTTACCTCCTTAGCAGCAGGTATATTTAGCCTGTAGTAGTACTACTGTTTCTTCTAGTTAGTTGCGCAGCTGTTTTTAAGAAAAACTGCCTTAAACTTAGACTAAATAATAGTATTATTTAGATAGTTTTTACTAACACTACTAAAACTACTTTAAAGTAAAGTTAGCTATAATCTAAATAACTTATAATACTAAGACATACTTTATGCTACTTATAGTTATGTTTCTAGAAAACCTAATGCTGCTAGGCATACTCTGCTAGCGTAAAGCCCTTAGTCTTACGCTTTAGCTACTAGAAGTATGCATTAATATGCTCCCTAAGGGCTAGGGCGTATAGAAGGACATCCTTTTAATAGCAGAGCTAAGCCTTAGCGTCTAAGTTAGGTTCTTAACTTAGGTTACCTATAGTCTTAATAGTGTGTCTATTGTAGTTAAGAGCTTAGTTAATATAGTACTAAAGAATATTTCTAGCGCAGCAGAAGTAGAGATTAAGCTATACATAGTTAGCATAAACTTAAAGAGCTTTAAAAGACTTACTTTTACATAGCTACCTACCTTTTTATTAACACAGCCTTTATAAACACTAAATAGTGTGCTTTTTATACACACACTAGTGTTTATAGCTATGCAAAGATTAGAAGCTAAGGGCTTTTTACTACCTTTCTTAAACAATAGTGTAGCAACATAGCCACAGCACTATTTCTAAATAAGTGGCAGCTAAGGCTCTAAGTAAGGCAGGAGCTTATAAACATGCGCAGAAATCTCCTCTTTAAAGCACTAAGCAAGAGATGTAATAGGCATAGTAAAAAAAAAAAAAGTTATAGCTAAAAAAACTAGTTAAAAAGAAGCTAAAGTAAAAGTAAAAAAAAAAAGGTTTAAAAGTAGTAAAAATAGTGTTTTATACTTAAACTTATACTTACTTTTTTTACTTTATGTAAGGTCTAGAGTTGCTTTAAAGCCTTACTACTTATAACTTGCTTAGTATAAAACATTAGAAAGATAAGAAAATATATAAATAGCTTAAAAAAACTATTACTTATGCTTATACTTAACTAACTAGAAGAGTAACTACTCCTAGTAAATAGTAACGCATTAAAAGCATTATCCTTAAGCATTTTATGCATAGAGATATTTCTAAAGCACTAATTTATTAGTACTTAAAAGAACAAGTAGAATAACTTACTTATATAGCACTACACCTCTCTATTTAGCACTTGCAACTCTAAACTAGAGCAGCTATAAATTTAGTCTTAAAAGCTTTACAGCGCTAACTTTAGAACTGTTTTAGTAATACATTAGAACTCTAAGCTATTTTAAATAAAATTATAATATTATAAGCTTACTAATAACTATTTTTTTAATAAGAAAGACTTAGTAATTAACTACTATATTTAAAGAAACTACCTACACAGGAGTAGTGCATCTATAGATGCCTTGTAGTACCTATAAGTACTAAAACTAAAACTTTAGGACCTTTAAAAGTAGACCTTAACTAGATAGTAAAAAAAAAAAGTTGTAATTTTAAGTTACTTTTATAAAAGTAGGCTTTTTAATTATAGACTATCTACTTTACTTAGCCTCTGCAGGCCTATTAGGCTTAACCTAATAAGATAAGAACGCCCTACATTAGCAGCTACAGCGCTAGTAATAATGTTTTAACTTTTCTAGTTATACTTCTCTAGACATAGTTTTCCCTTACTAAGGTTTTCTAGAGTTTAGTTACTAGTAATAAGTACTACCTAGGCGTAACCTGTACAGTCCCCACCGCAGGTCCGCCT
>NW_022985172.1:115312-120513 GCF_010093535.1 Lindgomyces ingoldianus
AACCCCTGAGTCTCCTCAAGGATTCGTCTATCAATACTATCCTGTACCCCCTTCTGCGCTTCACGCTTCCTGCTTCACAGTGCTCTCACAGTATAATAGTAGAGCAGTCTTTTAGTTACTAACTAAAGTACGCAAAGCACGTGATCTCTAAGCTTAAAAAGATGCTAACAAGAAGGCTCTATAACTTAAGAAGGATAAGAAAACAAAGCTTAGAGAGGCAGAGAAAGCAGAGAAGGCGCGTATGCTAGAGAAGAGGAAGCGCATGAGGGTGGTAGCAAAAGAAATCTGACTCCAAGAGCAGCGCGTTAAGGCAGCTTAAAAAGAGGAGGCAAAGTTCGCCTAAGAAGCTGCCGCGCAACTTAAAAAGGACATCTAATTAGCTAATAAGGGCAAGAAGAAGGCCTCTACACTAATTACTAGCAATAAGGATAAGGAGGAGGATTATATTAAGGACGAATCAGTCGTAGAGGTCGCTGCGCCCACTCCAGCCCAAAGTCGACGTGGCAGGCAGATCAACCTTCCTAGAAGGTTTCTTGTATGATAGATCAATTAATTAGTGAGCTCTCCTTGTGACTCTAGAAAACTGCTTTATTTTATAAGCCCTATAGAGCTGTACAGCTTCAAAAGTTGATGGGGGTAACATCTCAAAACCGTGCGTTACGAGGGGCCGTGCGTTAGGCGATGAAACACGGTAGCCCTATGCGCGACCAGCTTGCAACATGCTGCAATTTGCTGCAATTTGCTGCAACATGCTGCAAAATGCTGCAAAATGCTGCAAAATGCTGCAATTTGCAGCAACATACTGTTCGAGCTTATTGCTTGTACTATGTAGCAGCTTTCGTCAAACGTTCCTCCTGTCTTGACAGTAGGTGCGCATATCTGACAGAGCAACTCGCCCATGAAGTACGTTAACTTATAAAGAACATAAAAATATTAGAAGTCACACTATAAAATAAGACTAGCCTAGAGTACTAGAATAATAAAATTAACATGTTAAAAGCTTTAATAAGCTTATAAACTTAATTATATATAAGTTATATAATTACTAATTTATATATAATAACTTAAAAAGGCGCTACTTTTTTAAGTTTATATATAAAGAATTTTAAAAAATAGACACTATAAGACTTCTTAGCACTTAGCTGCGCATTTAAAAGGGAGCTTATATAAGTACTAAAAAATAAAAAAATTACACTATAGCTAGGCACTAAAGGTACTTAAGCTTAGAAGCTATATAATATAGCATAAAAAAAAGTAATTACACTACAAAGGCTTTATATGCAACCTTTATTACTATATAAAGCTCTATATAAAAGTAGACTAAACATAATGCTGCTATTAACACTAAATGTACTAGTATTACCTACTTCTACACTTTAGCTAGCACTACACTAATTACTATACAAACAATACATGCTACCCTACCTAACGCCTGCTCTACACCCTTAATTGTACACACTACCGCCTGCAGTAGTGTATGCACTACTAATACTACCTGCACAATCTATATGTCACGGTTATGTTACAGCTATCCAACCCCTGAGTACCCTAAGGGCTTGGCACGGGGTATATAGGCTCCTCGGCCTCCGTACCTCTGCCTCCGACCCTAAGGTTTACTCTCGTTACCCCCCCTATCCTGCATTCCCTCTCTGTGACCTGTGTTTCCTGCTCGATACCTCTCACACTATACTACATTACAACCTATATAAACTTCTACTCTAAAGGGAAACTGCTAAAGAAAAACTTCTAGTAAATAAAATTATATAATTTTAAAAAGCATAAAAAAAATAATAACTATATAAGTTAACTATATAACATTTTTATAAATAAAATAAAATTTTTTATTAATTTATGTTAATAGCTAGATATCTAAAAAACTTAGTACATAGACATCTTTTTAAATATCTTAAAAAGTTAAGTAAATATGTACTATATGTATAACATAAGCTCTAGACATAACTAAAAGCATTTATATAACACCTTAAGCAGTTACTTTACCACTAATGTAAACTATAGCTAGTACTAGATAGACTAGATAATAATAACTTTTATATAATACTAATAAAAGAACTTTAATAAAAGTTTATATAAAGTTCTTAAAATAATAATTAATAAGCTTATACTTATATAAAAGGCACTAAAAATAAAATTTTAAGAGGATATTCTACTGCACACTGCTGTTATATAAGCCTATTAAGGATAACTAGAACTAAAACATGCTATGTTTACTATTAAGCCTTTATATAAAGCTTTATTTAGTAACTTATAAGCATTACTTTAAGTTACTATAAACTAAAGAGTAAACTAATACCTTTAAAAACTGCCTAATGCATACTATATAAACTACTAATATAACTCTGCATAATAAAAGTCTATATAATAAGAGGAAAGGTTCCCTCTGCGCAGAAAAGAACAACATAGAAGATCTTTATTTAGGTTTAGGCTATAATCTAGAGACAACTGTACGTAGATAAAGAAGTGCTTTATTTACTATAAAAAAAGATATTAGTTATTAAACTACCCTTATAATAACTGTACGCAAGTAAAGAACTAGTATATTACTTTATATAAAGATTTTTATAATAAGACTTTATTATATAAAGCTATTACCTTATACATCTAAGACTTTAAAGGTTACTTTAAAGAAAAAAATAATTTACATAATGCAAAGAAAATAAAATAAAAGAGTAAAAAGACTAAAAAAGCTATTAACTACTTTACCTCTGCTACCTACTTACACTATGTAATAGAAGAGGACATCTATAGCATTAAACCTAAGAAGTATGCTAAGTAGTTTATCCTTAATAACTAATACTATATAGTATACTAAGGTAAACTATAGGATATAAGCGCAGTAAAGATTTTTACTATTAGTAAGTTTTAACTTAAGGTATATATATAAGAGAACTTATATATAGAAATTAATTAGATACCTAGCTAAATAAATATTAGCTTTAAAGGCTAGATACTAAAAAAATTAATTAGTACTATATAAATCTAGAACTTAATTAGTCTAGTTATATACTATATTTTAAAGACTTTAACACTATTTCTGCTATTACTAGTAAATGCTAACTAACTTAAAGCATACTTTAATAACATTTTAAATGTTATTATACATAAAAATAAAACTACTATACTTATTATATAAAAATAAAGACACTTTTTTTAATATTAGTAAAAAGAAATTTATGTTCTTTTTTACTAAATTAAAACTTTACTACTTCTACTGCTAATTTAAACACCTCTATATAAAAAAACTCTAAAAGATGCTAACTAGCGCTAGCTACAACATTAATGCTGCAGTGCTAGAAAAGATTAAGAAGTTCTGCTACCTCTGCTAATTATATAACTAGGCTTTATAAAAATTTAAGGTTATAATTAAAAATAACACTTACTTTAACTATAAAGTTATTATTAATATTATATAAATTAATAATAAAGATGTTTTATATGTTATTAATATAAACATATTATTTTAAGCTACTACATTTCTAAAATCTATGTCTACATAAGATACCTAAGATGCACTATGCAAATGCTAGATTAACACTTATTAAGAACTTTTAGACTACATTATATATAACCTTAGTATAAACTTTGCTTTAGAGGATTTTTAAGCTTATATAAAAATTATAAAAGCTACATATAGGCAGATGCCTATAAAAGCATATTAGGCAGTTAAAAAGGTTAAGCGCGTGCACGCACCTCTCTAATAAGTGTTTAACATTCTAAAGACTAAGCTAGGTAACTATATAAATAATAAGGCTATCTTATAGATAGTAGTTAAAGCTCTAAACAACATAGCTAGCCTGCATAGTCTAGTACCTACACTGCTAGTCTTTAGAGCATACCTAAGAATTAACCTAGACTTTTTACTATTACTAGACATTATTACATAAGTAAGTGCTATATAAAAAGTAATAAAGATACTTTAAAAAAACTATGTAAAAGTAAATATTAATTATATAATTAACACTTATAATAGCTTTATAACACATAAAGTTCTTAACCTTTTTTTTAGCTTTAAGATTATAGCATAAAGGAAGAAAAAAGGCTAGACTAGCCTATATAAGATTAAGAGCATTAAAGAAAAAGACATTATTATTAAAAAAAAATAGCTTACGAAAGCTTTAATGTACATAAGTTAAACTGTACTATAAAAAAATAACTTACTTATAATAAATAACCTAAATAAACTAATTTTTATATAAAAAGATTCTCTAAAGAAAAGGAAAAAAAAATAGCCTTATAAAAATATTACAAAGGCAGAACTAGAGCCTACTATAGACTAAGCCTTTTAGAATAGCAATGCTGCACTAGTGCAAAAGGAAGATATAAATACTAAGAAAAGTAAAAGGCAAAGAAAACCTGTATAAAGTCTAGACTAGGTATTTCTAACCTAGAAGAAAAAAGATAATTAGGCCTTATTTATTAAGCTTTATACAGACAGTGTCCGTACGTAAGTACAGCTGTGTCCGTACACGCGTACGGCTGAATTAGGTTGCCTGAAACGTTGGCTATCTGGCCTGTGCGTTAGGGGCTATGTGTACTTAAGAGCCCTCTTTCTTTGTACAAAGAAAGAGGGCAGTAGTTAATAACAAGAAGATCTTTGCCTACTTACCTCTTAGTACGCCCCTTAGGCGTACGTTTGTTTAATTAAACCTAGGTTAACTAACACTAATTAGTCTATTAACAGACTATTTACTGCGTGCGTAGCTACGCAGAGGATATTGTCCTTAACAGACAGATTTGCAAGGATTAATAAAACTGCTACTGTACAAGAAGCTCACACCTACTGCGTGTGTAGCTACGCAGAGAAGGTACAAAGAAGCTTACATCCACTGTGTGCGTAGCCACACAGAGAGGGGTGAGTAAGCCTTATGTGCGCCCCTAGATTAACTAATTGCACAAAGACAAGATTAGCAACCCGCCGCGTGCGTAGCCACACAGAGAGGGCTCACTGCTAAGCCTTTGTGCGCCCTAGAGCCTCCTGTTAACACAGGCTGTGCAACCACTCGCCTACCGCGTGCGTAGCTATGCAGAGGAGACAATACAGGCCGCACAATTAGAAACCTACCGCGTGCGTAGCCACGCAGAGGAGGCTCCTTATCAGCAGCCCGCCTTGTCAACACCCCCCCCCTCAATTAGTCGCTTGCACGGAAGGCGACTAACTAACACCCCCTACCCCCCTAGGGATC
>NW_022985172.1:121082-148889 GCF_010093535.1 Lindgomyces ingoldianus
ATATAGATAAGTAAGCAACTTTATAAAAGTAAAAAGTTACTAGTGTTTATACGTAAGTACAGCTGTGTCTGTACACGCGTACAGCTAAATTAGGTTGCCTAAAACGTTAGCTATCTAGCCTGTGCGTTAGGGGCTATGTGTACTTAAGAGCCCTCTTTCTTTGTACAAAGAGAGAGGGCAGTAGTTAATAACAAGAAGATCTTTGCCTGCTCACCTCTTAGTACGCCCCTTGGGCGTACGTTCGTTCGATCGAACCTAGGTCAACCAACAGACAGTGTAATTACTACACTTAAAAAACTATTTAAAAAATTAAACTGCATAAAAATAAATACTTTAATTACTAACAGCACTTTTAAAGTTATAGCATATAACTTAATAAGGTATAAAGGTTAGATTTTTAACTTTTACTTTATATAAGAAGTAAAAGGTAAAATAACCTAACTATATAAAACATTCTGCCTAGTATTTGCTAGCTACTTAGATAAAAAAAAGAAAAAAATCCTTACTTAGTTACTAACTATTTAGAAGATAAGCTAGAGACTACTTCTAGCTATAAAAGTAAGCTTAAGAGCTATATATAAAATATATTTTAAACTATGTAATATTACATAAGTATACATTTAATTAATAAATAAGCTTATGCGCACGCTGTATATAAAGCTACTAAAGAAGATACACTAAAGCTTTCTACTAAATATAATACTCTAGGTTGTACAACTCTTGTATAATGCTGCTAAATTAGGACTGTATTAGTTTAAGACATACTATAACTACTATAAAAAAAAGCTACACATGCATATCTTTTTATATAACCCCTACTTTTTAATTACTAATAAAGAAAAGCACATTTTTAGTATTACTAGCTTATAAATAGATAATACTTTAAGCATAATAACAAAAAATTGTGCGCAAAAAGAAGAAAAAAAACTATAAAAAGTAAAGTTCTATATAAAAGGTAAGACTATTTTAGTAAAAAAGCAGCTTATTAAGTTTAATAGTAAAAGGATTAAACTTACACATAACATAGTAGTTTTTACTTAAAAAAGATAAGTAAGCTACCTTTATATAATTAACCTAAAAGATAAAAATGCTGCACAATAATATGTTAAGTAATGTGTAAAAGAGGCATACATTACATCTATGTGTTAACTAGAGGCAGCATTTAACCTATTTATTACTATATAAACTATAAACTTTTTATATAATAACATTAACATACTTAACACATAAATCTAATAGTAGATATGTAAGGCCGAGATGGTGCTTACGTGCGACGGGTATATATACTATTCTGTACGTAATAATTAATGTTAGTTAATTATTTGCACCTTTTTAGTTGTATTAGCGTAGTAGTATAGAGCTCTGTTCTTACATAATAATTAACTAACAATAAGGACAGTCGCGCGTTTAACCTACACCTTAGACAGCTTTGCTAGTTTTTAGACTAAAACATAAGGCGGCCTCTTCTAGCGCCACGTTGTAGCTGCTAGGAGGTCTAGTGTGTATAGCTTAGCTGGCGTGGCCACTAAGCGTTGCGTTGCGTTTATCCCGCGCCTCTAGGCCGCAGGTGGTCAGCCTCTGGCCAGTAACCAAGACATGCGCATAGGCGCCTCTGAGCTGCGGGTAGGTTATGTGACGCCTGGGACATGCGTCTGCTAAGAAGGGGGATAATGTAAGGCCAGAATAGCGCTTACGTGTAAGGCTGAGATGGTGCTTACGTGCGACAGGTATATATACTATTCTGTACGCAATAATTAACGTTAGTTAATTATTCGCACCTTTTTAGTTGTATTAGCGTAGTGGTACAGAGCTCTGTCCTTACAAGATAGACAATAGTAAGTGCAGTCTTACTTTTCTACTATTATAGCTTAATTATGCAAAGCTGTTTATCTTTATAAATAGATTATTTACTAATAATAAAGACCTTAGCTTATAGCTAGAATTTTTAATTATATTAAGTAATAAAGACTATATAGAGTAAAGCAACTACCTTAAAATACTAGGTAATATTATACACTAGAATTCTACTAAGTGTAAAAGAGTAACTAAAAGTGTTCTTACTAGTAAACTGTATAGAATAGTTAAAAGGTTTAAAAATATAATTACCTTTAGTATAACTCTATAGTAAATTATATAAACACTTAAACTGCTACTAATCCTAGTAGTAATCTGCACAGATTTAAGGTCTTTATATAACTGCCTTATTAAGCTAGGCACTACTAGTAAAAAGTAACTTATAATTAACATTATATTACTTTATAAATTATATAAGAAAAGAGAAATTACTAAAATAAAGTAAATTAATAGTAAAAACAACTTAGTAAATGCATGTATAAAGAAAACACTAAATTAGGCTTTTTAATTATTAGTCTTAACTAACTGCCTCTCTGTCTAGATAGAAGCATCTGTAGACTAGCTAGATCTTATGCGCAAAGATGCTCTAAACTAACTAGACTAATAACACCTTTATATAAGGCCTATCTTTTTTTTATTTTTTTATTATACACACTTATTTTTCTTAGTATAAGATTAGAAAAAAAGGATATATAAAAAAAACAGTCTATTTATCTAGTACACAGGAAAAGAAAAGCTACTAGCCCCCCTCCCCCCCCTCTAGAACACACCACCCCTTACGTGTAGTAGTTATAATGCAGACCACAGCTCTGCTATACGCACAAGGCGCAGGCATTAGCCTAGAAGTTAGCTAGCACATAACACTTAATAAAAAAAAAGGCACTAGTAGTGCTACTGTAATAATAAGCACATAGAGTTACTAAGACCTAACTATAACTCTAGACTAGGACTGCACAGAAGTACCCCTTATAACACATAACCTTTGCTGCCTACAGCTGCAGATTAGTGCTAGTAAGTAAGACAACATTAATATTATAAAATAGTAAAGCTGCTATATGCTACTTCTTAGCCTATTTATAATTAGCATTTTATATAAAGAGGAAGCAGAAGAGCTAAAAGATCTATATATTTATACTAAAACACTAAATAAACTGCTAATTAGCAGCAGAACTAGTTAGAAGGGTAACATAGATGCGCCCTAGGCTGCTAGACTGCATAAGGATGCTAAAGACGCCCGCACTAACAGCGCTAGAGGTAGAGGAGGAAGGCTAGAGAGACATCTCTCTCTCTCTCTGTGTGTGTATGTGTGTGTGTGTGTGTGTGTGTGCAGGCAGGAGTATCTGTCACTGTTAGCACTATATAAAAAAAGAAAAGAGCTAGAAAATTATATAGTAAAGCTTAAAAAGTAAAGAATAAAGAAAAGAAGGTAAAAAAAAAAAAAAAACCTTATTATATACACCTTCTTACACACCTGCTTACACAAAGATTTTACACTATTCTAGCATAAAACTCTATATAAAATAGTTTATACACTACTAAATTACTTATAAAGCAAGCGCATAAAGGCTAGATAATAATAGCCTAAAACACTTTACACTATTTATAAAGCTATTTACATAGTATAACTAGCTTATCTTAACATACAGCATTACTAAAGCAAGTCCTAATAAATAAGGTAGAGTAAAGGTAGAATGTAATTAAATAGACCTACATAAATAGAAAAGAAGTAATGTGTACAGAAGGCAACTTTTTAGATAAAAAGAAAAGTTGCTAGTATCTGTACACAGCAGCAGCGTTATAATCTAGATATAAGCAATTGTGCACAAGCAGGACTATGTATTTATGTTACATAATGCTTGTGCGTAAACCTCTGTGCGCAAACATCTAGATATCCCCCTTTTCCTCTGTACAGAGGAAAGATAAGAGTAATAGAACTAGAAACATGTTACTCTTACCTTACCTACCTTATACGCTGTGCACACTGTACACCACTCTTACTCTTGCTACTTAAGTGCTTATACTATAAGCAGCTAGCTGTCAGAGCCTATTTAACAAAAGTCTTTATTATTAGTAAATAATCTATTTGTAAAAATAAACAGCTTTGCACTATTAAGCTATAATAGTAGAAAGGTAAGACTACGCTTACTATTATCTATCTGCTATTAGATTTATGTGTTAAGTGTGTTAATATTATTATATAAAAAGTTTATAGTTTATGCAGCAATAGATAGGTTAATTGCTGCCTCTAGTTAACACATAGATGTAATGTATGCCCCTCTTACACATTACTTAACATATTATTATGCAGCATTGTTGTCCTCTAGGTTAATTATATAAAGGTAGCTTCCTTATTTTTTTTAAGTAAAGACTACTATATTATGTGTAAGTTTAATCCTTTTACTGTTAAACTTAATAGGCTACTTTTTTGCTAAAATAGTTTTACTTTTTATGTAAAACTTTACCTTCTACAGTTTCTTCTCTTCTCTTTATATAAAATTTTTTATTATAATGCTTAAAGTGTTGTCTATCTATAAGCTAGTACTACTAAAAGTGTGCTTTTCTTTATTAGTAATTAAAAAGTAGAGGTTATATAAAAAGATGTGCATGCGCAGCTTTTTTTTATAGTAGTTATAGTATATCTTAAACTAATACAGTCTTAATTTAGCAGCTTTATATAAGAGTTGTACAACCTAGAGTATTATATTTAGTAGAAAGCTCTAGCGCATCTCTTTTAGTAGCTTTGTGTATAGTGTGCGCATAAGCTTATCTATTAATTAGATATATGCTTATGTAATATTATGTAGTTTAAAATGCATTCTATATATAGCTCTTAGGCTTACTTTTATAGCTAAAAGTAGTCTTTAGCTTATCCTCTAAATAGTTAGTAACTAGGTAAGAATTTCTTTTTTTTTTATCTAAGTAGCTAGCAAACACTAGGCAGGATTTTTTATATAGTTAAGTTATTTTGCCTTTTACTTTTTATATAAAGTAAAAGTTAAAAATCTAACTTTTATGCCTTATTAAGTTATATACTATAACTTTAAAAGTGCTGTTAGTAATTAAAGTGTTTATCTTTATACAGTTTAATTTCTTAAATAGTTTTTTAGGTGTAGTAATTACACTATCTGTACAGAGCTTAATAGACAAGGCCTAATTATCTTTTTTCTTCTAGGTTAGAAATACCTAGTCTAGACTTTATGTAGGTTTCCTTTACTTTTTACTTCTTTTAGTATCTATATCTTCTTTTTACACTAGTGCGGCATTGCTATTCTAAGGGGCTTAGTCTGTAGTAGGCTCTAGTTCTGCCTCTGTAATATTCTTATAAGGCTGTTCTCTTTTCCTCTTCTTTAAGAGATCTTTTTATATAAGGATTAGTTTATCTAGGTTATCTATTACAGGTAAGTTATCTTTCTTTTTTTCTTTATAGTATAGTTTAATCTGCGTATATTAAAGCTTTAGTAAGCTATTTTTTTTAATAATAATATTTCTTTTTTAATGCTCTTAATCTTGTATAGGCTAGTCTAGCCTTTTTTCTCCCTCTATGCTATAATCTCTAAGCTAAGAGGGAAGTTAAGAACTTTATATATTATAAAGCTATTATAGGTGTTAATTATATAATTAATGTTTACTTTTACATAGTCTTTTTAAAGTATTTTTATTACCTTTTATATAGCGCTTGCTTATATAATAATGTCTAGTAATAGTAAAAAGTTTACGTTAATTCTTAGGTATGCTTTAAAGACTAGCAGCGTAGGTACTAGACTGTGCAGGCTAGCTATGTTATTTAGAGCCTTAACTGCTATCTACAAGGTAGCCTTATTATCTGTATAGTTACCTAGCTTAGTCTTTAGAATGTTAAACACTTGTTAAAAAAGTGTGTGTGCGTACTTAACCTTTCTAACTACCTAATATGCTTCTATAGGCATCTGCCTATATATAGCTCCTATAATTTTTACATAAGCTTAAAAATCCTCTAAAGCAAAGTCTGTACCAGGGTTATGCATAATATAGTCTAGATGTCTGTACGCAGCAGCAGCGTCACGGTCTGGATACAAGCGATCGCGCACGAGCAGGGCCACGTGTCACGGTATCCTCCCCAGATCCCAGACATAACTGTATTAGACGCGTACTAGAGTATTATTAGTACACGTCTAACACAAACACAACACAACACAGATATAAACTTAAGCATAAACTGCTTTAACACTAACTAAACCTAGAATAGGCTTAATTTATACCTAAAGCGCTTAGACTTCTAAGCTAAGTATTTAATTACTAATTTCTTTTTAAACCTTTTTATTTCTTATATAATGTCTTATACTTACTATAATACTTTATGTAGTAATTAAACTAGACCTTTATAAAGCTCTATAACCTTACTTATGCATAATTATAATATTACATTATGTTAAAACTTTAGCTAAGAATAGCCTTTAAATCTAATTTAATAAGCTTAGTACTTACATAACTTTAAGCTATTAAAGTAAGCTAAAAAGCTTTTTAAAAAGTGCTTACTTTATAAAAAAGCTGCTATGTTATAAGCTTTAAAGCTTTTTAAAAGAACTTTAAAAAATAGCTTTACATTATTAAGTAGTCTATTTCTGCCTTAACTTTTATTATAGTAGTAGGAACTAAAAACTTACTAGCCTTAAAGCTTACTTAAAAGTCTAGAGATAGCTTAACTTTTTTTTACTTAACACTACTTATAACCTATAACTTTTTTAACTTAGTAATAAAATCTAACTAACTTTTTAATCTCTTACTATTTAATAAAAAATAAAAAAACCTACTTTTCTTTCTATATAAGCTTTAATATAAACTTAAAAGAAATATAGACTAATTTCTCTTTAAACACTTTTAGTTACTATATGCCTACTTTTAACTTAACTATAATATAATAGCCTTAATTAACTTACTAATAAATAAAGATATTATTAACTTAAATTAATTTATAGTGTTTTTATAAGTAACTTATAAAAACTTAAATAAAAAGTTAATAGCCTTAAGTTACCTAAACACTTTATAATAATAAAAAAAAAGCTTTACTTTACACTTTACTAAGTTTTACTAACTTACATCTAATATAGGCCTAAATAAGATAAGTTTAATTATAGCTTTATATAACTTCCTCTTAACTAAACTATAACACACTATAGTAGAAGAACCTCTCTTAAATAACTTTAATATATATGCAAACTTAATTACTACCTATAATAATAACATAAGGTTTCTTCCTATATAAGCTTTAATACACCCCTAAACTAGCGCAGTTGTAAATAAGAACTTTAATATAATAAAAATTAATTTAAATTATGCTTTAGTTAGTTTTAAAAAGCGTAAAAATTATAAAAAAAAAAGTTAATATTTTAAGTGTAGTAAGCATAGTTATATTTTTTAAAACTACTTTATTTACCTTTTTTAAGTCTATGCAAGTAGTGCTGCTAGTACTTATTAAAAATTTTTACTATTTTAATCTTATTTTTATAAGAGCTTTAACTTATATTTAAGCTTTAATCTTTTTTACTACTTTTAATATAGCTGCAGCTATAGTAGTAGAAGCCTGTAAAAAGGCTTGTTTTAAGGCTAAGTTACCTTTTAAAACTAATTTAACACTAAATTTTTACTAACTTATAAGCTAAGTCCTCTACTAATAACTAAAAGTACTAAGTTAATATTCTTATATATTTATAATAAAAAACTATATTAGCTTTAATATAAGCTTTTATTAACTTAGAAGTAAATAGTATAAGTTATATTAATAAAGAACTAGTGTGTAAACTAAATCTTTAATTAACACTACTTACTTAAATAATTTACCTAACTAGATTTAATAAAAAATAACTTAAAAAAAGTTTTATCTTTTATACTATAACTATTATAATTACTTACTAACACTATAAAGAGTAGATTAAACTTTATGTAATAAATATAAAATGTTATAACTTAATTCTAAAATAACTATAGCTATATTAGCATAAAGTTACTTTTAATTACTAAAAGTAAGTTTTAAACTTTAACTTTTTTTAATGCTAAGATATATGCTTATGCTTACACTTAAACAACACTTAAATAGCACTTAATATAAAAAGTTTTTAGACTTACTTTTTAATAACTTAAAAAAAAACTACTTAAGTAAAGCTAATAAGCTAGGCCTTTTACTAAGATAAGCTATATAAAATAATTTAATAACTACTTAAACTTAAAAAAAAAAGCTTTTAAAAAAACTTTACTTACTTAATTTAAACATAAACTAGGACTTAAACAGCAGATAGACATCTACTATATAAAACTTACTTTATTTATAACTTTAGCTTAATAACTAGATTATAAAATCTACATAGTTATAATTTCTAATATAGACTAAGCTTTAGCTCTTTAAAAATATACTAACTTAAAAATAATAGTTTTTTAAGACTACTATAACTTATTATATATCTTTTTTTAAGATAAGTTTAATAAGCTTTTAATATAATATCTATATAATTACTAAATAACTTTTAAGCCTAGTAAACAACTTAGTTATAAGCTACTATATAAGATGTTACTAAATAAATTAAAAGTGCTCTAAAAATACTTTAATAAGAACTTAAAAAAAAGTTTATTTAAGCTAGCTTTTTACTAGTAGTGTTACTTATACTATTTATAAAGAAACCTAGAGGTAGGCTTTAATTTTATGTTAACTACTAAGGACTAAACACTATTACTATTAAAAACTAATACTTAATTTTTTTTTTATAAAAAACCTTAAGCTAACTAAGTAAAGTAAAGTATTTTATAAAGTTAGATATTATTACTGCCTTTAATAAGCTAAAAATAGTAAAGGGTAATAAGTAGCTAACAGCATTTTAGACCTAATATAAACTATTTAAGTACCTAGTAATGCCCTTTAGCTTAGCTAACACACTTAGTACTTTTTAATATTTTATAAATAACTTACTCTAACTCTACCTAGACATGTTCTACACTATGTATATTAATAATATTCTAATTTATAGCAATAGCCTTTTAGAGTATAAACAGCATGTACGCCTAGTGCTAAAGGCTATAGAAAAAGCAGGTTTATAACTTAACATAAATAAATATAAGTTCTACTAATTAAAGGTTATGTATTTAAGATATATAATTTTTATAAATAGCATTTAAATAGACCTTATTAAAGTTTAGACTATGCTAGATTAGTAATACTTAAAAAACATAAAGGATGTTTAAGCTTTTATAAGATTTACTAACTTTTACTAATAATTTATTAATAACTTTTTGCAGTAAGTAAGCTTTATAATTACACTTACTAAAAAAAAAATTTAATTTAACTTTAACTTAAATTACTAATAGTTCTTTAACTAGCTAAAAAAAGCTTTTACTAAAGCTTTAATACTCTACTACTTTAACTTTAAACTACTAATACTTATAAAAGCTAATGCCTTAGACTATGTAGTAGCAGAAGTTCTTTCCTAGACTAAGCTAGATAGGACTATTAGGCCTATTATATACTTTTTAAAAAAAATAAGTCCTGTAGAAAGTAATTATAAGATCTATAATAAAAAATTACTTACTATAGTATGCTACTTTAAATAATAGCAACCTAAACTAGAAGGTGTAGCGCATCTAATATAGGTCCTATTTAACTATAAGAACTTACAGTACTTTGCAACTATAAAATAACTTAGCTACTAATAAGCTTATTAGTTTAAATACTTATTTTATTTTAATTTTAAGATTACTTATTATTTTAGTTAAAATAAAAAGAAACTAAATACTTTTATAAAGTAATTCTAAAACATTTTTACTTAAAAAGAAGTGTAAAAGGCTTAACACTAAACTTTACTTTAACTTAAGCTATTTTTAAACCTTAACTTAAATAAAATAAATTAGATAATTAATTAAATTATTACTAATAAGTATCTAAATAATAAATTTATTTAAAAAACTTTAGACCTACTTTAAAACAGCGCTAGTTAGTTAAAAAAAGTAACACTAGCTAACTATAAAAACTAAAATAGCAAGCTATATTACTATAACTAACTAAGAATTCTTAATTTTAATAAACTAAGAATTAAACTACTTTAAATTATACATAACTTACTTATTAGAGGACACTTAGGCAGAGGAAAGACTCTTAACCTACTACAGAGAGAGTACTACTAGCCCTACATGTTCTATACTGTACGCTAATACATATTATGTTGCTATACTTGCTGTAAAGTAAAGGCCTTTTAAAAAAAGTATAATAGCCTGCTTAAACTACTTCTAATCTCTAAATAAGCTTAAAAAGACATATTAATTAATTTTATTATAGACCTACTTTTATTTAAAGGGTATATAAATATTATAGTAGTTATTAATTACTTAACTAAGTATTAACACTTAATACTATATTCCTTTATAACTGCCCCTAATATAGCCTAGTTATTCTACTAATATGTATAAGTTTACTATAGCTTACTTAACATAATTATATTAGACAGAGGTACGTAGTTTGTCTTAGCCTTTTAAAATAAACTCTATAAATAGCTTTAAATTGTTCTTTATTTATCTATAGCTTTTTACTTAAAAACTAATAGCTAGACTAAAAACATAAACACTATAATAAAATAAGTCTTATAAGTGTACATAAACTACTAGTAAAATAACTAGGTAAAATAGTTAGCTATAGTATAGTTTAAAGCTAATAATATAATATTTAAATTAACATAAGTATCTTTATTTTTAGTAAACTATAGATACTACCCCTAAATAAAATTTAAACTACTTATAAATACTCTTTAACTAACTTATTAATTTATATAAGTAATAAATATAAATAAACTTATTAATAAATTTTAAAATATATTTAAATATGTTTATAAAAAGCTTACATAGGCTTTAGCTTTTTAATAAGAGTACATAAACTAATCTTAAACCTCTACCCTTATATATGCAGCTAGCAAGAAGGTCTAGCTAGACACTAGAATTATTTAAATAAACTAATAATTAAAAAAACTTAATTAGAAGAACCTTAGCCCCTTTATAGTAGCTTATATAGTTTTATTATACACTTACTAATTAATTCTACCTAACAGCATAAAGATACACCCTGTGTTCTATGTATTATTACTGCGCTAAGTAGCCTTTAAATTTAACTATCTACTTAGATAGCTAAACTTACTACCTAAACTTATTATTATAAACAACAAACTAGAATATATTATAGAAGACATTAAATAGATCTAGTTTAATAAAAAAAACATATTTATAAATACTTTATAAAATAGACTAGATATAACAAACTGTTATAAGAACCTGTAAAAGCTTTATAAGAGAACTCTATAGTAACTTAATTTTACGCCTAATACCTATCTAAACTTAATTTTACGCCTAATACCTATCTAAACTAAACTTATACCATAATAAAGATAACCTAATGCTAGAACTACTAATGTAAAGGATTCTCTTTTTAATAAGAGGGGGGGTACTGTTACAGTATCCTCCCTAGATCCTAGACATAACTGTATTAGACACGTACTAGAGTATTATTAGTACACATCTAACATAAACATAACATAATATAGATATAAACTTAAGTATAAACTGCCTTAACACTAACTAAACCTAGAATAGGCTTAATTTATACTTAAAGCGCTTAGACTTTTAAGCTAAGTATTTAATTACTAATTTTCTTCTAAACCTTCTTATTCCTTACATAATGTCTTGTACTTACTATGATACCTCACGTAGTAATTAAACTAGACCTCTGTGAAGCTCTATAACCTTACTCGTGCATAATTGTGACACCACGTATCTATGTCACATAATGCTTGTGCGCAAACCTCTGTGCACAAACATCTAGATATCCCTCTTTTCCTTTATATAAAGAAAAGATAAAAGTAATAGAACTAAAAACATGTTACCTTTACTTTACCTACTTTATGCACTGTGCACACTATACACTACTCTTACTCTTACTACTTAAGTGCTTATACTATAAGCAGCTAGCTATTAGAGCTTATTTAACACTAATTAGTAGTTAATTTAATTAACTATAAATTAGCAAGAGTAATAATAAAGTACTTATACTTTATAAGATACTTTATTTTATTACTTATTTTTTAAAAAAAGTAATAATAAAGCACTTACGCTTTATAAGGTACTTTATTTAGTTACCTATTTTTTAGAATAGCAGATTAATTTTTTACATTATACAGCAAGCTCTGCTACTGTATAAAGTAAAGAGGAGATAGTGTAAGACGCACACTAAAGCTACTAAAGCTGCATAACCTAGTAGCTAGACAATAGTAGATTAATCCTTTATATTATACAGCAAGCTCTGCTACTGTACAAAGTAAGAAGGAAATAGTGCAAGGCGCACACTAAAGCTATTAAAGCTGCACAACCTAGCAGCTAGACAATAGCAGTACCTGCGTAATCTACTAGAAAAGTAATTAACTATACTATTATAATAAAATTCTACTAGCAACTAATAACTTTATGCAATAATAGAAAAAATAAAGAATAATTTTTATTATATAAATAACTTATAAAGAACATAAAGATATTAGAGGCAACACTATAAAATAAGACTAGCCTAGAGTACTAGAATAACAAGATTAACATGTTAGAAGCTTTAATAAGCTTATAAACTTAATTATACATAAGTTACATAATTACTAATTTATATATAATAACTTAAAAGGGCGCTACTTTTCTAAGTTTATATATAAAGGATTTTAAAAAATAGACACTATAAGACTTCTTAGCACTTAGCTACACATTTAAAAGGGAGCTTATATAAGTGCTAAAGAATAAAAAAATTACACTATAGCTAAGCACTAAAAGTACTTAAGCCTAGAAGCTATATAATATAGTATAAAAAAAAGTAATTACACTAAAAAGCTTTATATATAACTTTTATTACTATATAAGGCTCTACATAGAAGCAGACTAAACATAATGCTGCTATTAACACTAAATGTACTAGCATTACCTGCTTCTACACTTTAGCTAGTACTACACTAATTACTATATAAACAATACATGCTACCCTACCTAACGCCTGCTCTACACCCTTAATTGTACACACCACTGCCTGCAGTAGTGTATGCACTACTAATACTACCTGCATAATTTATACTACATTATAACTTATATAAACTTCTACTTTAAAAAGAAACTGCTAAAGAAAAACTTTTAGTAGATAAAATTATATAATTTTAAAAAGTATTAAAAAAAATAATAACTATATAAGTTAACTATATAGCATTTTTATAAATAAAATAAAATTTTTTATTAATTTATGTTAATAGCTAGATATCTAAAAAACTTAGTACATAGACATCTTTCTAGATATCTTAAAAAGTTAGGTAAATATATACTATATATATAACATAGGCCTTAGACATAACTAGAAGTATTTATATAATACTTTAAGTAGTTACTTTAATACTAATGTAAACTATAGCTAGTACTAGACAGACTAGATAATAATAACTTTTACATAATACTAATAAAAAAACTTTAATAAAACTTTATATAAAGTTTTTAAAATAATAATTAATAAGCTTATGCTTACATAAAGAGCACTAAAAATAAATTTTTAGAAAGATGTTTTACTACACACTACTATTATATAAGCTTGTTAAGAATAACTAGAACTAGAACATGCTATGTTTACTATTAAGCCTTTATATAAAGCTCTATTTAGTAACTTATAAGCATTACTCTAAGTTACTATAGACTAAAAAGTAAACTAATACTTTTAGAAACTACCTAATGCATACTACATAGACTACTAATATAACTCTGCATAATAAAAGTCTACATAATAAGAAGAAAGCTTCTTTCTGTGTAGAAAAAAATAATGTAGAAGATTTTTATCTAGGTTTAGGCTATAATCTAGAGACAACTATACATAGATAAAAAAGTGCTTTGTCTGCTATAAGAAAGAATATTAGTTATTAAACTACTCTTATAATAACTATACATAAGTAAAGAACTAGTATGTTACCTTATATAAAGATTTTTATACTAAAACTTTATTATATAAAGCTATTACCTTATACATCTAAAACTTTAAAAGTTACTTTAAAGAAAAGAATAATTTGCATAATGTAAAAAAAATAAAATAAAAAAGTAAAAATACTAAAAAAGCTGTTAACTACTTTACTTTTGCTACCTATTTACACTATGCAACAGAAGAGGACATCTATAGCATTAAACCTAAAAAAATATGCTAAGTAGTTTATTCTTAATAACTAATACTATATAGTATACTAAAGTAAACTATAAGACATAGGTGTAGTAAAGATCTTTACTATTAGTAAGTTCTAACTTAAAGTGTATATATAAAAAAACTTATGTATAGAAATTAATTAGACACTTAGCTAAACAAATATTAGCTTTAAAAGCTAGACACTAAAGGGATTAATTAGTACTATATAAATCTAAAACTTAATTAGTCTAGTTATATACTATATTTTAAAGACTTTAATACTATTTCTGCTATTACTAGTAAATGCTAACTAACTTAGGGCATACTTTAATAATGTTTTAAATGTTATTATATATAAAGATAAAACTACTATACTTATTATATAAAAATAAAGACACTTTTTTTAATATTAGTAAGAAAGAATTAATATTCTTCTTTACTATATTAGAACTTTACTGCTTTTACTACTAATTTAGACACCTCTGCATAGAGAAACTCTAGAAGATGCTAACTAGCGCTAGCTACAACATTAATGCTGTAGTGCTAGAAGAGATTAAGAAGTTCTGCTACCTCTACTAATTATATAACTAGGCCTTATAAAAATTTAAGTTTATAATTAAAAATAATACCTACTTTAACTATAAAGTTGTTATTAATGTTATATAAATTAATAATAAAAATGTTTTATATATTATTAATGTAGACATATTATTTTAGGCTGCTACATTCCTAAAATCTATGTCTACACAAGATACCTAGGATGCACTATGCAAATGCTAGATTAACACCTATTAAGAACTCTTAGACTATATTATGCATAACTCTAGTATAAACTTTGCTTTAAAGAATTTTTAAGCTTATATAAAAATTATAGGAGCTATATGTAGGCAGATGCCTATAAAAGTATATTAGGCAGTTAGAAAGGTTAAGCGCGCACATGCACCTCTCTAGTAAGCGTTTAACATTTTAAGGACTAAGCTAGGTAACTGTACAAATAATAAGGCTATTCTGCAGATAGCAGTTAAGGCTCTAAACAACATAGCTAGCCTGCACAGTCTAGTACCTACACTGCTAGTCTTTAGGGCATACCTAAGAATTAACTTAGACTTTTTACTATTACTAAACATTATTACATAAGTAAGCGCTATATAAAAGATAATAAAGATACTTTAAAAAGACTATGTAAAAGTAAACATTAATTATGTAATTAACACTTATAATAGCTTTATAACATATAAAGTTCTTAACTTTCTCTTTAGCTTAGAGATTATAGCATAAAGAGAGAAGAAAAGCTAGACTAGCCTATATAAGATTAAGAGTATTAAAGGAAAAGATGTTATTATTAAAAAAAAGAATAGCCTACTAAAGCTTTAATGTACACAGATTAAACTATACTATAAAAAAAAAAAGACAACTTATCTAACATACTATAACAGTTTATAAATAAATGCATAAGCAGAGCTTATTTTAAGTCACTTATTAAACTCTTTCTAGAGAAGAAGACTGCATTAGAAGAAGCCTATAGAAGAAGACTATAAGCAAAGCAGATAATAAAAGGTAGTCTACAGACTAAAACCTATAAACTATATTCCTATAAATTCTATGCAAAGACCTATATACCTATAAATGCTATGCAAGAGAACACCTTTTAGTAGGTCTGTCTACGCAAGTACTTATTAGCAAAGTTAAAGTACTAGCTAAAATCCTAAGTAATGCAAATAACAAGCTGCACATCTTAAGCCTAGATAGTAATGCGCTTGCTATAGATAGCAGCTAGCTAAGTGCTTATAAATTAATAAGTCTAATACCTTATCTAATACTAATACATTAGCACTCACATTCTATTAAAGTTATAATAAAGGACTTAGTAGTTATTTGTAATGCATAAAGTGCTTACTTACTCTAGCAGAGAGGTTTATTATTAGTTTAAGCTACATCCTAGGCAACCTCCTAAATAAGACAGCAGAAGAGAGTAATTATAAAGAAGAACTTAGTATTATGTTGTTTAGACTAATAGAACTTAATCTGCTAAAGAAGTGCAACTATTTACAGTTAGTAATAAGTATTAGATAGTAGAAATAAAATTTAATAAACTCTTATTCTTCTTAAGCTTCTAGCCTTTACTAGTTCTCTTCTAAGCTAAAACCTAAATGCTAGTCTTCTTGTATGTAACACGCTCTAAGGGCAGCAAATTAGCACACCTTAGACATAAACCCTTTAAAACTGTAGGCTTCTTAGAAGGGCGTTTGCCTTTGTTAGGCCTAGGAACAGGAGCTTTGCAGAGAGCTTTAGTAGCAATAGCCTTCTTTCTAGAGAGAGCTACAATGCATTAGCAGTGTCTATTACTATGTCTAACACTATAATTATACTCTTCCTAGTGGCATTAACATAAACAGGTTAAGAGCAAGACATTTTTAACAAAGTAAATATTATAATAAAGTAAAAAAGCTGTGCAACACATTGCTAAGCTATAATATTAGCATAAAAACAGCTTTAGAAGTAAATAAAGGCTTATAAAAAGTGTAATAGAGTAGTAGAGCAATTACGCAGTAGGTTATATTAAGAGTGTAGGTAAAAAAGTCTTAAAAGTTAAACAGTAAACCTTTAAGCTATACTTTTACTTTTATAAACTTACTTAGATTTTTACTACTACTTTTACCCTCCTACTGCATTTTTATTATAGCAGATAATTACATAAACTTTTACATAACTAACTCTTATAATCTGTGTGTAGAATACTCTTAAACTAGTATATAAAGTAGTATTAGACGTAGTATTAGACGCATTATAGTAGAATAAGTAGAAGTAACATTTTTAAAAGAAATATAATTTTTTTAAATAGCTTACTGCTGCTTTGCCTGTTACCTTAGCAACAGCCTACATAGTACAGATGCTGCCTAAATAATGTAATTACTTTTATTTACTTTAAAAATTTAGTTTCTTAAGCCTTTATTATAACCTTAATTTTACAACCTTAACTATACTACTATAAACTTTGTTTATTAGTTTTACGTAACACTATTTAAACCCTTACTAAGCTATCTATTACCTATTTATTACTACCACGCAACTATAGCAAAGTGTAAAAAAAGCCTATTAAAATACTTAATAAATGCTTTTACTATAAGAAATCTTAAGAGACAAACTTAGCTTACTAGAGAAAATGCCTAACGCAACCTAGACTGTATTACAACTAATATATACTATTTTAAATTCTAGAGTAATAAGTTCTGCCTAGCAGTTTAGCATCTTCTAGATACTAAATATAATGTTTATAAAAAGTCTAAACTAGAGTTGCAACTATGCATTTAGTCTAAGAATGTAGCAACAGCACTTTAGTAAGTTAATATAGTATTAGACAGGTATTAGACAGCAGCTAATATGTTATAGATTTAAGAAAGGCAAACACTATAGCTAGAAAGCAATTGCGCGCAGTGCAGACCCTAGCAAATTTAGCAATAAATATGCATTCTTTATCTAGTAAACTAGGCTCTTTAACCTACTAAAAGAGTTTATGCCTCCTTAACACTGCTAACTAGACAAGAAATCTATAGATACAGGACCTATAGATGTTAATAGCTTTAAGCCTATAAACAATCTTAGTCTACAAGCTAGAGCACTAATGCAAGCTAAAGTGCTAATAATAGATGTAAAAGTAGCAGATAAACTTTGCTAGTAGAGATATATTAAAGCTATACTAGTAGATGCAGTTGCTAGTGCAGATAAAAAAATAAGTTTTCTTAAAATGTATAACTTTAGCGTGTATGTCTTACATATAAGTAATACTATCTTTTGTGTAAGTACATTCTAGCTGCTACACTTAATACCTGTCTAATACCTCACAGCGCTACCTAAACTAGATGTGTCTAGGCTTTTCTAGGTATCTACTGTACATTGCTAACAATGTTTAAGACTGCTAGTGCTAAGTAAGTTCTTAGAAAAGTCTTTAACTACATAACTAATAAGTGTAGTCTACATTTATTAAGCTAGCATTTAATTTTACCTCTATAGCTTTTTATAAGCTTATTACTATTAATAAGCCCTCTTAACTGCTAATTCCTTCTTTTAAGCTTCTCTTTTTAAGGGCTAAACAGGCAATTCTAACAGTATTATATGTTGCATAATTAGGTAGTTACTTTTCTGCTGCTAACATTTAATTAGCAGCCTAAAATAAAAGCATTAGTCTTTTAAAACTTTATAATAATAAATTTCTTAATAATCTAAAGTAAGTTTAGTATTAGATAAGGTATTAGACACACACTAATTATAGCATTTAGACATTAGACTTTATTCTAAACCTACTAGTTTAAAACAGAGGATGCAAAATACTTACTAGATACTATTTATGGTAGAGACAGTGTTATGCCTGTAGATTTAACCTAGTTTATTAAGATACTTAAGCTAAAAAAGCACTAGTAGTAGGAAGAGAATAACCCTAAGACTTTAAATAAGCTATAATAACTTAAATATAAAGTCTATACTTATATCTAACTATTATAATCTTTAATTTATAAACTCTAATTTGTGTTATATCTATTATACTAATAAAAGTAATATATTATGCTATAAATTAGTTTATAAATTACTAAGCATACAAACATAATATAATAGTAGAGAAGGTATTAGACAAGGATTAGACAAACAGGTTAAAAATTACAGTTTGCTACTGTAACTAACTGCTGCATTTTTTGCTACATATTTGCATTTTGCCTTTTTATAGTTTCTAAATTACTACCCTTTAAACAATCTAAGAAGAAATGCTTATTAAACATTAACTTATCTAGTAACTTAACATAAAAAACTATAATGTATATAAGACCTAGTGCATAATCTCTTTTACTACTAATATAAATAACTGCCTTGTCTAGACTTAAGCCTTGTGACTTGTAGATAGTTATAGCCTACACAGAGCAGATTAGAAACTATGTGCAGGACATAACATTTCCCTAAAAGCAAAACTCTTAACTAATAAGAAACATAAGAATAACTGCTTTACTATTTACCTAAGTGTACAGCGCTAGCCCTTTGTACCTAGAGACAGCAATAAGAACTGCCTTTAGAGGCTCCTTACAAGGATCTATAACAGATAAAGGCTATAGGATATTGTCTACTTCCCTAATAGTACTGTTTACAAGACTAACCTCTGTCTATATATTATGCAGGAGCATAACTTAGCCACCCACACATAACAGGAGAAGGCTGTGCAAGTTGCTACTGTTCTAAGCGTCTACCTTAGCAGCCTAAGGGTGATTATGTTTAGCTTAGGTAATAACAATAGGTTTACTACAGTCTTTTATACACTACTAGTTTATAGCAGAGACCTTAAAACATTTGCTGCATAGTTAGATAGTAAAGTTAAAGCTATAACACTTATTAGCTAGAAGTAAAACCTAACATTACTTACTAAATAGCATCTAGTTATTAGCAGTGCTTATGCTATCCTAAAGACGCCTAAGAGCATCCTAAAACCTAGCCTAGAAGTCCCCCTGCTGCTGTATTACAACATTAAGTATAATTGTCTTATTAAACAAACTATACAGGTGCTAACTGTAGGTCTCTACAGGGCATTTCTGATTAGTACAATTAAACAGCGGCCGCTAGCTAACTAGGGGTAGTTGCCTAAAATTGCTAGACAATATTATGTTAATGCTACTAAAGTCCTCCTTAGACTCTAGAAACACCTACACACACCTAGCGTAGATCTAGCTAAGTATACTAAGGCTAACTATAAATTTTTTGTTAATTATAATATATTTAACTTATTAAAGTTAGCTTTAAAGCTAGGAGAGACCTACTCCTTATAAAGGTAGAAAAAGTCTGTACTTGTTAATAATTAAAATGCAAAATATAGAGTTAATAGTGCAACTAGATATAAGATGTGTAGCCACACTAGTAGGCGCGCATTGCATTACAAGGTTGCTAATATTGTATTATAGAGCTAAGTTATTAAGAGCTAAAAATATACTATTAATAATAAATGTTTTTCTTGTACTACTAACCTTATCTAAATTAATAAGCAACTGCAGTAGTAAACAAAGTTTAAGATATACTGTAAAGTAGTTTACAACTAGGTTGTATAATAATCTCTGTTTTGCCTAGAGGGTATTAGACATAGTATTAGACGCCCTAGCTCTAGTAACTAGATAGCAGCTTTTTAGCCTAGACTAATATGTTATTAGATCTAGATTATATAGATTAATATAAGATAAATCTATCTAATCCTTTACCTAATTAAGTAGATAGTTACTAAGGGCATCTAGATTAACGTCCTCTCTGTCTTCTTCTAGTTAGCGTAGCCTAAGCTTATTAAATAATAAAGTCTTCTTTAGCACTGCATCTTCCTACTTAGGATTATCTAGGTCCTTCTCTAGGTTAGGTTTACTATAAGCGTTAGTTAGCTTATAGAAACAAATAGTGCAGCAATAATTATAAGCCTTAGTAAATGTTTTATAAGTAACTTTATAAACAGCTAATAACTTATTAGCAGTGTAAAAGGGGTAGTGTAAAGTTAACTTAACCTGTAAAAAGTTCTCTAAATTAAAAAAAGGCTTATATTAAAAAAAAAAGTTTAAAATTTTAGGCTTAGCTCTTAGCCTATGTTTTAACTTTTTAGTAATGTAGTTAAAATAAAGCAGAAAGTCTAGGTAGCAGATATAGTCTAGAGAGCTATCTTACTCTAGATATTTCTGCATAAGCGTACAGGCTTTTGTAATAGTAAACTTGTTATAGTTCTCTACTCCTGCGTTTTCTAGTAGTCCCTATTGCTAAGCTTAATCCTAAAAGAAAAAAAGGAATAGTTGTAGACTAATAAGTTAATAATTAACTATAATAATAGTCTAGCTATAGTAATAAAGAGGTAAGTAAAATAGCTAATGCATAACCTTCTAAGCACTATAATTCTAAGCGCTAAGCCCCTTGTTTATAAGCTTTGCAGCAAACAAAAGCATAAAATTGCTAGGTCTAATATGTAGCAAGACCTAAGCTGCTATCTTCTTAAACGTCTATGTCTAAGTCTTACCCTTAGAAGTATACACACCTATGTAATTAACAACCCTAGTAGTACTTATGCATACTTATATATTAGTATTAGCGCGCTAACTAAGTGCAAGGGTACATAAATAGGCGTTAAGTTGCATATAGTTCTGTTATGCAAGAAAACGCTTATAAAGCTTCTCTTTTACATGCGTAAATGTTAGCACCTCTTACACTTTTTAAAAAGTGTTAAATTAGTAGACTTCTTCTTTTATTTTTTTATGTACCTTTAAATAATAGCTAGTCTAACACTAGTGTAAATAACAGTGTGTTAGGACATTAGACAGCTCCTTAAACATAAATGTTATAGAGCGCTATAAGAGAGACAGTACTAAACCCTTATCTACTAACTCCTGCAGCTTAGGTTCTAGATAGATTGCTAAGATGTAACAGCCCTAGTACGCTGCTAAGTGAGCAATAAAAAAGGGTGTGGCGTTCTCTTCTAGCTTGTTGTTAGGATGAGGTGTGTTACTGCAGTAGTAGAGACTATAACAGTGTGTGCTTTCTTTGCCCTACTACTTATACTAATTCTACTAATCTATAACATTAAACTTTAGCTTAATTATATGCTTTTTAAAGAGCCTAAAACATTAATTAAAGTAATAAGCTATAATATGTAGGTTATCTTACATAAAGGCAGACGCTAATTATAGATACTGTCGCGTATACTGAGAGCCTTGGCTGGGGCTCAGAGCCTGGGACTGGGGCTCGGAGCCTGGGACTGGGGGCTCAGAGCCTGGGACGCAGCTCGGGATCTGGAGATATTATGTTCCGAAGCTCAGTGTATATAAGGAGAGCCTTCAGCTCTCTTAGATAGCAGAGTCACTTCATCCGATCTTCTGAACAGCTACTGCCAGGCTATTTTATCCTCCACAGATACTATTTAGCATTAGCAGCTTTTTATAGAGGAAACTCTTATATAAAGCGCAGAAGGTTATGCTAGTGTTAATTAGCAGTAGAGAAGGTAATAAATAATGTAAGATAATAAAGTTGCTAAACCTGCTAAGTTTTAACATATGCACTG
This sequence comes from Lindgomyces ingoldianus, assembly GCF_010093535.1. Lineage (NCBI taxonomy): Eukaryota > Fungi > Ascomycota > Dothideomycetes > Pleosporales > Lindgomycetaceae > Lindgomyces > Lindgomyces ingoldianus. The sequence goes on from NW_022985172.1 coordinate 143,177, forward strand.
TAGGTATTAGATAGGTATTAGACACACTATTACTTTAAGGTTTTTCCCTTCTTGCATCTAAAATAACTAAGTACTATAAATTTTAGCTATAAAATAAATAATAAAGTTAACTATTTATTACTTTTTATCTTCTCTAGTAAATTGCTCTTGTATGTCTTCTACTGTTAACTTCTACCTATTAAAGGCGCACTTAACATAGAATCCTACTTTAAACGCAGACTTCTTCTAAAGAAGCATATTAAATGCTGTAAACTAGAAACATAGGTGTTAAGCAAATCTTCTGTCTTTATAACAAATAAGGTAGCGCACATAACTAAGAAAATTAATGTTATGTAGTTAGGGCTATACAAATTCTGCCTTACTATATAAAAATAGAGACAGAAACGCAAGGCTAAATAAAAGCTTACAACTATTAAATTTAGAGATTAGAGTTTAATAAATAAAACTTATAAAAAGAAACTTTTATGTTATTATTTAATAAATATAGTCCTTTAATGTCTTAAACTTATAAACATTAGGTGTAAAGTTAGGTATAACTTTATGTTTAGGCTCTTTAACCTTATTAATGTTTATCTCTTTAAATACAGAGCTCCTACTATAGGTGCTGCTAGCGTCTTTATCTACAGCAGATGTAGCAGTATTAGACAAGGTATTAGCCCCTAGATTATTATCTTTATCTACTACATCTATAAGTAAACTGTTATTATTTGTCCTAATAATTAAAAGTTAGTTATTAATGTAATTATTTATTAGTAGTAAACTAAAAGCCTTTTTATTAACAGTAACATTAGCGTATCTAGGATAGTAGGTAATTAAGTAGTTTAGCTACTATCCTATAATAGGTTAACGCACACAGTGCTCCTTTTTAAACTAACAGTTAATTGCACCCTAATTCTCCTCTTTAGTAGTAGCTAGTTTAAGGATAACAATGTCTAGATTACAAAGAAAGAGTAAAAGGCGTAAGAACACCTTAGCAGTGTTAACAGCAAAGTGGCATATATAGCTCTAGTACTTATACTGCTGTCTCTAATGCTACCTTATTTCTATATTAACATGTACGCGTGCTAGTAGTTGCTTTTTAGTAGTAGTTAACTTAAAAAAGTTTAGTAAAGGGCTAAGATTAAAGTTATTTATATTTTTTTAAAGTAAAACAAATTTCTTCTTATGTCTATATTTAAGTAAATTAGTAGCGCACTCTTTATAAGTACCTTATTAATTTAATTCTATGTTAAACTACCTTTAATTACAGGTAGTGCATGTATCTAACTTAATATTAAGTAGACCCTTATAAAAGTTATTAATATAGCCCTTATTAACTTTTAGTATAGCCTAGTCTTTAAGAAATTTAATATTATTAAAATTTATAAGTATAGGCGCAGATAGAAAATTATACACACAGCACTTAGCGTCTAAGAAGATATCTACATTAATGTCCTTATCTAAACTGTTGCTAAGGTTGTTTTTATTTATACCTGCTCTTTATAACTAAGAGGGTGTAGACTAAAACCTTCTCTATGTTAATAGTAGCTTTTAGGTACATTACGTACTTAAACTAATTAGAGTAAATAGCATAGATAGTATATTAAAGAGGTTACTTAATAGGCTAGAGATTTTGTATTAAAGAGATTATTAAAGCGTCTATTATGTAAAAATGTTGTAAAGAAGAGAGCTTAATAGGCTAAAGTTTATAGAAAGTAATACATGTACTAGTTTTTTATTTATAGTATAAACATTAACTTTACTCTTTAATTAGCAACACTTTTAATATAAAGTCTTTTACTTGCTATTTCTTTTAAACATGTTATTTGCCTAGTTTAATAGCGTAGAACAATAATAACATAGGGGTACTAGAGAAGATAACAGCAGGATATAGAGTTATAGTCTGTTATTTATAATATATGTAATATTAGCAAAAGCGCGCCTCTTAGCTAGTAGTAGAGGTATAGGGCTGCCCTAGGTAGGGCGCTTTCTTGCCTAGATTTGTGTATTACAGGGCGCACATTAAACCTTTTATTAAAGGAACGTCCTGTCTCTCTGTAGATCTATAGGGTGATAATAATTATTATAGAGTAGGGGAGGTTTATTAGCGTTAAATAGCAGAGGTACTATATTATAGGTTGTAGCAGGAGGTATTAGATAGGTATTAGACAACACGCGTAGCAAGGTTTTAGTTTTTGCGTAGAAAATAATTATCTAAGGATCTACTGTTTTTATGCTTACGTGAGCCTAAAAAGGCTAAAAGCAGTAATTCTTAGCTGCTAAGCCCTAACTAAAGAAAACTAAAGTCTACAGAAAGGAGCAGAGCAAGCTCTGCTAACAATAGATAACCTAGATAAACTAATCTCTATATAAAAAGATCTTTTAAAGAAAAAAAAGAAAAGACAGCCTTATAAAAATATTATAAAGGTAGAACTAGAGCCTACTATAGACTAAGCCCCTTAGGATAGCAATGCTGCACTAGTGCAAAAGGAAAATATAGATACTAGAAAAAGTAAAAAGTAAAGAAAACCTGTATAAAGTCTAGACTAGGTATTTCTAACCTAGAAGAAGAAGGATAATTAGGCTTTGTTTATTAAGCTTTATATAGACAGTGTATTTACTACACCTAAAAAACTATTTAAGAAATTAGACTATATAGAGATAGATACTCTAATTACTAATAGCACTTTTAAGGTTATAGTGTATAACTTAATAAGGCATAAAAGTTAGATTTTTAACTTTTACTTTATATAAAAAGTAAAAGGCAAAATAACTTAACTATATAAGAAATTCTACCTAGTGTTTACTAGCTACTTAGATAAAAAAAGAAATTCTTACTTAGTTACTAACTATCTAGAGGATAAGCTAAAGACTACTCTTAGCTATAAGAGCAAGCCTAAAAGCTATGTATAGAATGCATTTTAAACTGTGTAATATTATATAAGTATATATTTAATTAATAAATAAGCTTATGCGCACGCTATACACAAAGCTACTAAAAGAGATGCACTAGAGCTTTCTACTAAATATAATACTCTAGGTTGTACAACTCTTATATAGAGCTGCTAAATTAGGACTGTATTAGTTTAAGACATACTATAACTACTATAAAGAAAAGCTATGTATGCACATTTTTTTATACAACCTCTACTTTTTAATTATTAATAAAAAAAAGCACACCTTTAATATTACTAGCCTATAGATAGACAACACTTTAAGTATTATAATAAAAAATTTTATGTAAAGAGAAAAAAAAAACTATAAAAAGTAAAGTTCTATATAAAAAGTAAAACTATTTTAGTAAAAAAGCAGCTTATTAAGTTTAACAGTAAAAGAATTAAACTTACACATAATATAGTAGTTCTTACTTAGAAAAAATAAGTAAGCTACTTTTATATAATTAACCTAAAGGACAAGGATGCTGCATAATAATATGTTAAGTAATATGCAAAAGAGGTATACATTACATTTATATAGTAACTAGAGGCGGCATTTAACCTATCTATTACTGCACAAACTATAGACCTTTTATATAATAACATTAACACACTTAACACATAAATCTAATAGTAGATAGATAATAGTAAGTGTAGTCTTACCTTTCTACTATTACAGCTTAATTATGCAAAGCTATTTATCTTTATAGATAGATTATTTACTAATAATAAGAACCTTAGCTTATAGCTAGAATTTTTAATTATATTAAGTAATAAGAACTGTATAAAGTAAAGTAACTACTTTAAAATATTAGGCAACATTATATACTAAAATTCTACTAGGTGTAAAAGAGTAACTAGGAGTGTCCTTACTAGTAAACTATATAAAATAGTTAAAAGTTTAATAATGTAATTACCTTTAGTATAACTTTATAGTAAATTATATAAACACTTAAACTACTACTAATCCTAGTAGTAATCTGCATAAATTTAAGGTTTTTATATAATTGCCTTATTAAGCTAGGCACTACTAGTAAAAAGTAACTTATAATTAACATTATATTACTCTATAAATTATATAAGAAAAGGGAAATTACTAAGATAAAGTAGATTAATAGTAAAGACAACTTAGTAGATGTATGTATAAAGAAAATACTAAACTAAGCTCTTTAATTATTAGTTCTAACTAACTGCCTCTTTATCTAGATAGAAGCATCTGTGGACTAGCTAGATTTTATGCGCAAAGATGCCTTAAACTAACTAGACTAATAACACCTTTATATAAGGCCTATCTTTTTTATTTTTTTTATTATACACACTTATTTTTCTTATTATAAGATTAGAAGAGAAGAATATGTAAGAAAGATAGTCTATTTGTCTAGTATATAGGAAAAGAAAAAGCTACTACCCCTTACATATAGTAGTTACAATGCAGACTACAGCTCTGCTATACACACAAGGCGCAGGCATTAGCCTAGAAGTTAGCTAACACATAACACTTAATAAAAGAAGAGGCACTAGTAGTGCTGCTGTAATAATAAGTATATAGAGATACTAAGACCTAACTATAACTTTAGACTAAAACTGCATAGAAGTACCTCTTATAACACACAACCTTTACTGCCTATAGCTGCAGATTAATGCTAGTAGGCAAGACAACATTAATATTATAAGACAGTAAAGCTGCTACATGCTGCTTCTTAGCCTGTCTATAATTAGCATTTTATATAAGAAGAAAGTAGAAAAGCTAAAGAATCTGTATATTTATACTAAAATGCTAAATAAACTGCTAATTAGTAGCAGAACTAGTTAAAAGGGTGACGCAGATGCGCCTTAGGCCGCTAGACTGCACAAGGACGTTAAAGACGCCCGCACTAACAGCGCTAGAGGTAGAGGAGAAAGGCTAGAGAGACATCTTTCTGTATCTGTGTGTGTGTGTGTGCAGGCAGGAGTATCTGTTACTGTTAGCACTGTATAAAAAGAGAAAAAAGCTAGGAAATTATACAGTAGGGCTTAAAAAGTAAAGGATAAAGAAGAGAAGGTAAAGAAGAAGAGAAGACCTTATTATATACACCTCCCTACACACCTGCCTATACAAAGATCTTACACTATTCTAGCATAAAACCTTGCACAAAATAGCTTGTACACTACTAAATTACTTACAAAGCAAGCATATAAAGGCTAAACAATAATAGCTTAAAACACTTTACACTATTTATAAAGCTATTTACATAGTGTAACTAGCTTATCTTAATGTATAGCATTACTAAGGCAAGTCTTAATAAATAAAGTAGAGTAAAGGCAGAACATAATTAAATAGACTTACACAGATAGAAGGGAGGTAACGCATATAAAAGGCAACTCTTTAGATAAAAAGAAAAGTTGCTAGTGTCTGTACACAGCAGTAGTGTTATAGTCTAGATATAAGCAATTACGCATAAGTAGAACTATGTATCTATGTTACATAATGCTTATGCGTAAACCTTTATGCGTAAACATCTAGATATCCCCCTTTTTTTTTATATAGAGAAAAGATAAGAGCAATAGAACTAGAAATATGTTGCCCTTACCTTACCTACCTTATTGTCAGATTGAAGCACTGTTTCTAGGCTTCCTGAGATGAATGATGGGTTTAGATGTGATGTATAGGATGATTGATTCATTGTCTTTATTTATCGATCCTTTTTCTGCTCTACTCGTGTTACTCGGCTTTTGTTTTTCCGATCCGAGTCCCTCGCGCACTAGCCCTATGCGCGACCAGTTTGCAACATGCTGCAATTTGCTGCAATTTGCTGCAA
>NW_022985172.1:149104-185502 GCF_010093535.1 Lindgomyces ingoldianus
TGCAGCAACATACTGTTCGAGCTTATTGCTCGTACTATGTAGCAGCTTTCGTCAAACGTTCCTCCTGTCTTGACAGTAGGTGCGCATATCTGACACTTATACGCTGTGCACACTGTACACCACTCTTACTCTTGCTACTTAAGTGCTTATACTATAAGCAGCTAGCTGTCAGAGCCTATTCAACACTAGAGGTTCTTAATAGGTGTTAATCTAGCATTTGCATAGTGCATCTTAGGTATCTTATATAGACATAGATTTTAGGAATGTAGCAGCCTAAAATAATATATCTATATTAATAACATATAGAACATTTTTATTATTAATTTATATAACATTAATAATAACTTTATAGTTAAAGTAAGTGTTATCTTTAATTATAAACTTAAATTTTTATAGAGCCTAGTTATATAATTAGCAGAGGTAGTAAAACTTCTTAATCTTTTTTAACACTACAGCATTAATGTTATAGCTAGCGCTAGTTAGCATCTTTTAGAGTTTTTTTATATAAGAGTGTCTAAATTAGTAGTAAAAGCAGTAAAGTTCTAATTTAGTAAAAAAAGACATAGATTTTTTTTTACTAACATTAAAAAAAAAGTGTCTCTATTTTTATAACATACTTTATAGGCGAGTTGCTTACACACCTAAGTTGCTTACTTTTGCTAAGACCCTACTACACTACTCTTCTTACACTAATACATTCCTAATAACACTTCTTAAATGTGTTAAAGGAATGTTAGATGCAGCTTATACTTTAGGCTTTTAAATAAGACATAATACTTTTTAAGTAACACGCTACAGGTATTTATAGGGTCTTTTAAAAAATAATAAGTAACTAATATGCTAGATAACCTTTCTAAGCTAATTATACAGCTAACTTATAAAAGCTAGATAATAATAAAAAGTAGGTAATTATTTAGCACATACTTAAGCTAAATGTGTAAGGATTTCCCTCTTAGCTAGTAGCTGTAGCTAATATAGCTAATTCTTTACATGCTAAGTATAATATAGGCTATATTAGCATAAACTAGCCTAATATGTTTATTAAGTGTTACTTAAAGCTTAAAGTAAAGTTTAAGTGTAAGTATAACTATAAAAAAGCTTTTTATAAAGATTTTACAGTAATTTAAGGCTAGTTTAACCTTATAAAGAATATTAAAGCTAAGTATAGCATTTAGAATAATAACATGTACAACTTTAATAAGACAGGGTTTATAATAGGCTAGATATCTACTAGAGTAGTTGTTACAAGTTTAGAGAGATAAGGACAGCTAAAAGCAGTCTAGCTAGGCAACTAGGAGTAGATAACAGCTATCTAGGGCATTAATGCTAAAAAGTAGGCTATTCTGCTCTTTATTATCTTCTAGGGTAGCAACTACTTTTTAAACTAGTATAAAAAGGAAAATCTACTTTAGAATTAGGTTATTATAATCTCTAAGCATAGCTAGACTACTAATTAGCTTAGTCTAGACTAGTTAAAGCACTTTAATGTGTATATAAAGAAGCATACTGTTAGTAGCTACTATCTGCTAGTTATTAACAGCTATAAGAGCTATAACTTACTTTATTTTTAGTAATACTATAAAAATAATAAAATTATTACTATTTATATGCTTTTTTACTTATTACACTTTCTATAGCTACTTAATGTAGGTTGTTTTGCTTTTTTAAAGAAGGTGTATAAGCGCTAAGCTAAAAACCTTATATGTAACTAGATTACTTATATTATAAAAATACAGTTTCTACTATGCTTTAAAGTAGCTTATAATGCTGTAATTACTTTTAGTAATATCTAAGAAAGGTTCTAAGGCGCTAGATTAGTTCCTTTTAACCTATAATAAGTTATAATAGGCTTTAATGTAAAGTTGCGCACTCTATTACTACTACTACCTATATATAACAAGCCCTAGTAGTTACAAACTCTAAGTAATACTTTAAAACTTAGGTTATAATTAATGCTTATAAAGATAAAAATTTAGAAGCATATAAATAGTTTACTAACTTTTATAGTTAAGGCGTTTAAGAAGGTTTTAAAAAGGGCAGGAATAATTATGTATAAGCTAGTGTTAGCGCAATAGAAAATTACTAAGCTTTAAGTAGCTAATAAGGCTGCTATATAACATAAATTATATAAAAGAAAGCAGATTAAGGTAGAAAAAACCTTAATAATTTAAAAAGGCCTACGCTTAATAGCTCTAAAGGAGTTTAAAGCGCGTAGTAATAGGAAGAAGGTAAAGAAGCAGGTGTAAGCTAAAGTAGGTAAGCTATTCTAAAGGCGCTGTAGACAGTGTAATTAGACTAGGCATAACACGCAAATATGTAAGCAAGAAGTAGAAGTAGTATCTAAATAATATTCTAGGCTGTACTATACTATATAGTGCTAGAGCAGGTTGTTATAGGCTATAATAGAGTTTGTTAGGGTGGGGTCTTGGCAAAAGTAAGCAACTCAGGTGTGTGAGCAACTCGCCTATAAAGTACGTTATAATAAAGATAGTAGTTTTGTTTTTATATATAAAAATATTTAAAATATTATTAAAGTATGCCCTAAGTTAGTTAGCATCTGCTAGTAATAGCAGAAATAGTATTAAAGTCTTTAAAATGTAGTATGTAACTAGACTAATTAGGTTTTAAATTTATATAGTACTAATTAATCTTTTTAGTATCTAGCTTTTAAAGCTAATATCTATTTAGCTAAGTATTTAATTAATTTTTATATATAAGTTCTCTTATATATACACCTTAAGTTAAGACTTACTAATAGTAGAGATCTTTACTACGCCTGTGTTCTATAGTTTACCTTAGTATACTATATAGTATTAGTTATTAAGGATAAACTACTTAGCATACTTCTTAGGTTTAATGCTATAGATGTCCTCTTCTATTACATAGTATAAGTAGGCAGTAGAGGTAAAGTAGTTAATAGCTTTCTTAGCATTTTTACTTTTTTATTTTATTTTCTTTATATTATATAAATTATTTTTTTAGAGTAACTTTTAAAGTCTTAGATATATAAAGTAATAGCTTTATATAATAAAGTCTTATTATAAAAATCTTTATATAAGGTAATATACTAGTTCTTTGCTTATATATAGTTATTATAAAAGTAGTTTAATAACTAACATCTTTTTTTATAGCAGATAAAGCACTTTTTTGTCTGTGTGTAGTTATCTCTAGATTGTAGCCTAAACCTAGATAGAGATCTTCTATGTTATCTTCTTCTACATAGAGAAAAGCTTCTCTTTTATTATACAAACTCTTATTAACGTACTTTACAGGCGAGTTGCTCACACACCTAAGTTGCTTACTTTTGCTAAGACCCTACTAAACTACTCTTTCTACACTAATGCATTCCTAACAACACTACTTAGACGCGCTAAAAGAACGTGAGATATAGTTTACACTCTAAACTTTTAAACAAGACATAAAACTTTTAAAGAAATGTGCTGTAGCTACATATAGAGTCCTATAAATAATAACAAATAACTACAGCGCTAGGCAACTTTTATAAGCTAATTCTATAGCTAACTTATAGAGGCTACGCAATAAAAACAAGCAGGTAATTATTAAGACTATACTTAAGCTATATGCGCAAGGATTTTCCCCTTAGATAGCATTTATAGCTAATATAGCTAATTCTTTGCGTGCTAAGCAAAATCTAGGCTATGTTAGCATAAACTAGCCTAGTACGTTTGTAAAGCGTTATTTAGAGCTTAAAGTAAAGTTTTAAGCGCAAGTATAGTTAATAGATGTTTAGCCTATTATAAAGCCTGTCTTGCTAAAGTTGTACGTGTTATTATCCTAGATGCTATGCTTAGCTTTAATATTCTTTACAAGGCTAAACCTGCCCTAAATTACCCTAGGACTCCTATAGAGAGCTCTCTTATAGTTATACTTACACTTAAATGTTACTTTAAGCTCTAAATAACGCTTTACAAACGTACTAGGCTAGTTTATGCTAACATAGCCTAGATTTTGCTTAGCGCGCAAAGAATTAGCTATATTAGCTATAAATGCTATCTAAGGGGAAAATCCTTGCGCATATAGCTTAAGTATAGTCTTAACAATTACCTGCTTGTTTTTATTACGTAGCCTTTATAAGTTAGCTATAGAATTAGCTTGTAAAAGTTGTCTAGCGCTATAGTTATTTATTGTTATTTATAGAACTTTGTATGTAGCTACAGCATGTTTCTTTAAAAGTTTTATGTTTTGTTTAAAAGTTTAGAGCGTAAACTATATCTTATGTTCTTTTAGCGCGTCTAAGTAGTGTTGTTAGGAATGCATTAGTGTAGGAAGGGTGGTTTAGTAGGGTCTTAGCAAAAGTAAGCGACTCAGGTGTGTGAGCAACTCGCCCGTGAAGTACGTTATGTAGAGTTATATTAGCAGTTTATATAGTATGCATTAGGCAGTTTTTAGAAGTATTAGTTTACCTTTTAGTCTATAGTAACTTAGAGTAATGCTTATAAGTTGCTAAATAAAGCTTTATATAAAGGCTTAATAGTAAATATAGCATGTTCTAGTTCTAGTTATTTCTAACAGGCTTATATAATAGCAGTGTGCATGTCACGGTATCCTTCCCGGATCCCAGACATAACTGTATTAGACGCGTACTAGAGTATTATTAGTGCACGTCTAACATAAACACAACACAACACAGACATAAACTTAAGCATAAACTGCCTTAACACTAACTAAACCTAGAATAGGCTTAATTTATACTTAAAGCGCTTAGACTTTTAAGCTAAGTATTTAATTACTAATTTTTTTTTAAACTTTTTTATTTCTTACATAACATCTTATACCTACTATAATACCTTATGTAGTAATTAAACTAGACCTTTATAAAGCTCTATAACCTTACTTGTGCATAATTATAACATTATATTGTGTTAAAACTTTAGCTAAGAATAGCTTTTAAATCTAATCTAATAAGCTTAGTACTTATATAACTCTAAGCTATTAAAGTAAGCTAAAAAGCTTTTTAAAAAGCGCTTACTTTATAAGAAAGCTACTATGTTATAAGCTTTAAAGCTTTTTAAAAAAACTTTAAAAAATAGCTTTATATTATTAAGTAGTCTATTTCTGCTTTAACTTTTATTATAGTAGTAGAAACTAAGAACTTACTAGCCTTAAAGCTTACTTAAAAGTCTAGAGATAGCTTAACTCTTTTCTGCTTAATACTGCCTATAACTTATAACTTTTTTAACTTAGTAATAAAATCTAACTAACTCCCTAATTCTTTGCTGTTTAATAAAAAATAGAAAGACTTACTTTCTTTTCTACATAAGCTCTAATATAAACTTAAAAGAAATATAGACTAATTCCCTTCTAAACACTCTTAGTTACTATATACTTACTTTTAACTTAACTATAACATAACAGCCTTAATTAACTTACTAATAGATAAAAATATTATTAACTTAGATTAATTTATAGTGTTCTTATAAGTAACTTATAAAAACTTAAATAAAAAGTTAATAGCTCTAAGTTACCTAAACACCTTATAATAAAAAAAAAAAAGCTTTACTTTACACTTTACTAAGTTCTACTAACTTACATCTAATATAGGCCTAAATAAGATAGGTTTAATTATAGCCTTATATAACTCTCTCTTAACTAAACTGTAACACGCTATAGTAAAAGAACCCCTTCTAAACAACCTTAACACGTATGTAAACCTAATTGCTACCTATAATAATAACATAAGGTTCCTCCTTGTACAAGCCCTAATACACCCCTAAACTAGCGCAGTTATAAATAAGGACTCTAACATAATAAAAATTAATTTAAATTATGCTTTAGTTAGTTCTAAAAAGTATAAAAATTATATAAAAAAAAGTTAATGCTTTAAGTGTAGTAAGCATAGTTATATTTTTTAAAACTACTTTATTTTTTTTTTTTAAGTCTACGCAAGTAGCGCTGCTAGCACTTATTAAAGATTCTTACTATTTTAATTTTATTTTTATAAGAGCTTTAACTTATATTTAAGCCCTAATCTTTTTTACTACTCTTAACATAGCCGCAGCTATAGCAGTAGAAGCCTGTAAAAAGGCTTGTCTTAGAGCTAAGTTGCCCTTTAGAACTAATTTAACACTAGATCTTTGCTAACTTATAGGCTAAATCTCTTACTAATAACTAAAAGTACTAAGTTAATATTTTTATATGTTTATAATAAAAAACTATATTAGCCTTAATATAAGCTCTTATTAACTTAAAAGTAAACAGTATAAGTTATATTAATAAAAAACTAGCATGTAAACTAAATCTTTAATTAACACTACTTACTTAAATAATTTACTTAACTAGATTTAATAAAAAATAACTTAAAAAAAGTTTTATCTTTTATACTATAACTATTATAATTACCTACTAACACTATAAAAAGTAGATTAAGCTCTATGTAATAAACACAGGACATTATAACCTAATTCTAGGATAACTATAGCTGTATTAGCATAAGGTTGCTTTTAATTACTAAAAGTAAGTTCTAAACTTTAACTTTTTTTAATGCTAAGACATATGCTTACACTTATACTTAAATAACACTTAAGTAGCACTTAATATAGAAGGTTTTTAAACCTACTTTTTATTAACTTAAAAAAGAACTACTTAAGTAAGGCTAATAAGCTAGGCCTTTTACTAAAATAGGCTATGTAAAATAATTTAATAACTACTTAATGTAAGGCTAAGATGGCGCTTACGTGCGACAGGTATATATACTATTCTGCACCTGAAAATCAACGTTGGTTGATTATTTGTACCTTTTTAGTTGTATTGGCGGAGTAGTGCAGAGCCCTGTCCTTACACTTAAACTTAAAAAAAAAAAGCCTTTAAAGAATTTTTACTTACTTAATTTAAACATAAACTAGGACTTAAACAGCAGATAGACATCTGCTATATAAGACCTGCCTTATTTACAACTCTAGCTTAATAACTAAATTATAAAATCTACATAGTTATAATTTCTAATATAGACTAAGCTTTAGCTTTCTAAAAACACACTAACTTAAAAATAATAGTCTTTTAAGACTACTATAACTTATTATATGTTTTTTTTTAAGACAAGTCTAATAAGCTTTTAATATAACATCTATATAATTACTAAATAACTTTTAATCTTAGTAAACAACCTAGTTATAAGCTACTATATAAAATGTTGCTAAACAAATTAAAAGTGCTTTAAAAATACTTTAATAAAAACTTAAAAAAAAAGTTTATTTAAGCTAGCTTCTTACTAGTAGTGTTACTTATACTATTTATAAAAAAACTTAAAAGTAAGCTTTAATTTTACATTAACTACTAAAGACTAAACACTATTACTATTAAAAACTAATACTTAATTTCTTTTTTATAGAAAACTCTAAGCTAACTAAGTAAAGTAAAGTATTTTATAAAGTTAGATATTATTACTGCCTTTAATAAGCTAAAGATAGTAAAGGGTAATAAGTAGCTAACAGCGTTTTAGACCTAATATAGACTATTTAAGTACCTAGTAATGCCCTTTAGCTTAGCTAACACGCCTAGTACTTTTTAACATTTTATAAATAACTTACTCTAACCCTACCTAGATGTGTTCTACACTGTGTATATTAATAATATTCTAATCTACAGTAATAGCCTTTTAGAGCACAAATAGCATATACACTTAGTACTAAAGGCTATAGAAAAAGCAGGTTTATAACTTAACATAAATAAATGTAAGTTCTACTAATTAAAGGTTATGTATTTAGAATATGTAATCTCTATAAATAGCATTTAAATAGACCCTATTAAAGTTTAGACTGTGCTAGATTAGCAATACCTAAAAAACATAAAAAATGTTTAAGCTTTTATAAAATTTACTAACTTTTACTAATAATTTATTAATAACTTTTTACAGTAAGTAAGCCTTATAATTACACTTACTAAAAAAAAAATTTAATTTAACTTTAACTTAAATTACTAATAGTCTTTTAACTAGCTAAAGAAAGCCTTTACTAAAGCTTTAATACTCTACTACTTTAACTCTAAACTACTAATACTTATAGAAGCTAATACCTTAGACTATATAGTAGCAGGAGTTCTTTCCTAGACTAAGCTAGATAGAACTATTAGGCCTATTACATACTTCTTAAAAAAAATAAGTCCTGCAGAAGGTAATTATAAGATTTATAACAAAAAATTACTTACTATAGTACGCTGCTTTAAATAATAGCAACCTAAACTAGAAAGTGTAGCGCATCTAATATAAGTTTTATTTAACTATAAGAACTTATAGTACTTTGCAACTATAAAATAACTTAGCTACTAATAAGCTTATTAGTTTAAATACTTATCTTATTTTAATTTTAAAATTACTTATTATTCTAGTTAAAACAAAGAGAAACTAGATGCTTTTATAAGGTAATTCTAAAACATCTTTACTTAAAAAAAAGTGTAAAAAGCTTAACACTAAACTTTACTTTAACTTAAGCTATTTTTAAACCTTAACTTAAATAAAATAAATTAGATAATTAATTAAATTATTACTAATAAGTATTTAAATAATAAATTTATCTAAAAAACTTTAGACTTACTTTAAAACAGCGCTAGTTAGTTAAAAAAAGTAACACTAGCTAACTATAAAAACTAAAATAGTAAGCTGTATTACTATAACTAACTTATAATTTTTAATTTTAATAAACTAAGAATTAAACTACTCTAAATTATATATAACTTGCCTGTTAGAAGACACTTAGGCAGAGAAAAGACTTTTAACCTACTACAAAGAGAGTACTACTAGCCCTGCATGTTCTATACTGTACACTAATACATATTATGTTGCTATACTTACTATAAAGTAAAGGTTTTTTAAGAAAGGTATAATAGCTTACTTAAACTACTTTTAATCTCTAAATAAGCTTAGAAAAACATATTAATTAATTTTATTATAAACCTACCCTTATTTAAAAGGTATATAAATATTATAGTAGTTATTAATTACTTAACTAAGTATTAACACTTAATACTATATTTCTCTATAACTACCTCTAATATAGCCTAGTTATTCTACTAATATGTATAGGTTTACTATAGCCTGCCTAACATAATTATATTAGACAAAGGTACACAGTTTGTCTTAGCCTTCTAGAACAAACTCTATAAACAGCTCTAAATTACCCTCTATCTATCTACAGCTTTTTACCTAGAGACTAATAGCTAGACTAAGAACATAAATACTGTAATAAAATAAGTTTTATAAGTGTATATAAACTACTAGTAAGATAACTAGGTAAAATAGTTAGCTATAGCATAGTTTAAAGCTAATAACATAACATTTAAATTAACATAAGTATCTTTGTTTTTAGTAAACTATAGATACTACCTTTAAATAAAATTTAAACTACTTTTAAATACCTCTTAACTAACTTATTAATCTATATAAGTAATAAATGTAAATAGACTTATTAATAAAATCTAAAATATATCTAAATATGTTTATAAAAAGCTTACATAGGCTTAAGCTTTTTAACAAGAGTATGTAAACTAATCCTAAACTCTTACCCCTATGTATGCAGCTAGCAAGAAGGTCTAGCTAGACACTAGAAATATCTAAATAAACTAATAATTAAAAAAACTTAATTAGAAGAACTTTAGCTTCTTTATAGTAGCTTATATAGTCTTATTACATGCTTACTAATTAATCCTACCTAACAGCATAAAGATACACCCTGTGTTCTATGTATTATTGCTACGCTAAGTAGCCTCTAAATCTAACTATCTACCTAGACAGCTAAACCTGCTACTTAAACCTATTATTATAAATAATAAACTAGAATATATTATAGAAAATGTTAAATAGATCTAGTTTAATAAAAAAAACATATTTATAAATACCTTATAAAATAGACTAGATACAACAAACTATTATAGAAACCTATAAAAGCCTTATAAAAGAACTCTATAGTAACCTAATTCTACGCCTAATACCTATTTAAACTAAACTTATACCCTAATAAAGACAACTTAATGCTAGAACTACTAATGTAAAGAATTCCCTTCCTAATAAGAGGGGGGGTACTATTATAGTATCCTCTCTAGATCCTAGACATAACTGTATTAGACATGTACTAGAGTATTATTAGTGCACATCTAATATAAACATAATATAACATAGACATAAACTTAAGCATAAACTGCTTTAACACTAACTAAACTTAAAATAGGCTTAATTTATACTTAAAGCGCTTAGACTTTTAAGCTAAGTATTTAATTACTAATTTTTTTCTAAACCTTTCTGTTCCTTACACAATGTCTTGTACCTACTATAATACCTTACGTAGTAATTAAACTAGACCTCTGTGAAGCTCTATAACCTTACTCGTGCACAATCGTGACAGTGCAGTAGAACATTTTTTTAAAATTTTATTTTTAGTGCCTTTTATATAAGTGTAAGCTTATTAATTATTATTTTAAAAACTTTATATAAACTTTTATTAAAGTTCTTTTATTAGTATTATATAAAAGTTATTATTATCTAGTTTGTCTAGTACTAGCTATAGTTTACATTAGTGTTACAGTAACTACTTAAGGTGTTATATAAATACTTCTAGTTATGTCTAGAGCCTATGTTATATATATAGTACATATTTACCTAACTTTTTAGAATATTTAGAAAGATGTCTATGTACTAAGTTTTTTAGATATCTAGCTATTAACATAAATTAATAAAAATTCTTATTTTATTTATAAAAATATTATATAGTTAACTTATATAGTTATTTTTTTTATACTTTTTAAAATTATATAATTTTATCTACTAAGAGTTTTTCTTTAGCAGTTTCCCTTTAAAGTAGAAGTTTATATAGGTTGTAATGTAGTATAGATTATGTAGGTAGTATTAGTAGTGTGTGCAATTAAGGGTGTAGAGTAAGTGTTAAGTAAGGTAGCATGTATTGTTTATATAGTAATTAGTGTAGTGCTAGCTAAAGTGTAGAAATAAGTAATACTAGTATGTTTAGTGTTATTAGCAGCATTATGTTTAATCTACTTCTATGTAGAGCTTTATATAGTAATAAAAGTTATATATAAAGCTTTTCTAGTATAATTACCTTTTCTTATGCTATATTATACAGCTTTTAGGCTTAAGTACCTTTAGTGCCTAGCTATAGTGTAATTCTTTTATTTTTTAGTACTTATATAAGCTTTCTTTTAAACATGCAGCTAAGTGCTAAGAAGTCTTATAATGTCTATTTTTTAAAATTCTTTATATATAAACTTAAAAAAGTAGCGCTTTTTTAAGTTATTATATATAAATTAGTAATTATGTAACTTACATATAATTAAGTTTATAAGCTTATTAAAGCCTTTAATATGTTAATCTTATTATTCTAGTACTCTAGGCTAGTCTTATTTTATAGTGTTGCCTTTAATATTTTTATGTTCTTTATAAGTTATTTATATAATAAGTGTTGAATGGGCTCTGACAGCTAGCTGCTTGTGGTATGAGCACTTAAGTAGCAAGAGTAAGAGTGGTGTACGGTGTGCACAGCGTACAAGGTAGGTAAGGTGAGGGCAACATGTTTCTAGTTCTATTGCTCTTGTCTTTCCTCTGTACAGAGGAAAAGGGGGATATCTAGATGTTCGCGCACGGAGGTTCGCGCACGAGCATCATGTGACATAGATACGTGGTCCTGCTCGTGCGCGATCGCTCGTATCCAGACTGTGACGCTGCTGCTGCGTACAGACAATAAGATTTATTTTTTATTTTTTTTATTATTACATAAAGTTGTTAGTTACTAGTAGAATTTTATTCTAATAGTATAGTTAATTACTTTTTTAGTAAATTACGCAGGTACTGCTGTTGTCTAGCTGCTAGGTTGTGCAGCTTTAATAGCTTTAGTGTGCGCCTTACACTATCTTCTTTTTACTTTATACAGTAGCAGAGCTTACTATATAATGTAAAGAATTAATCTGCTATTATTTAGCTGCTAAGTTATATAGCTTTAATAGCTTTAGTATGTGTCTTATACTATCTCCTTCTTACTTTATACAGTAGTAGAGCTTACTATATAATGTAAAGAATTAATCTGCTATTCTAAGAAATAGGTAACTAAATAAAGTACTTTATAAGGCATAAGTGCTTTATTATTAGTTTTTTTAAAAAATAAGTAATAAAATAAAGTACTTTATAAAGCATAGGTACTTTATTATTACTTTTACTAATTTATAGTTAATTAAATTAACTACTAATTAGTGTTAAATAGGTTTTAATAGCTAGCTACTTATAGTATAAGCACTTAAGTAGTAAGAGTAAGAGTAGTGTACAGTGTGCACAGCATATAAAGTAAGTAAAGTAAGAGTAACATGTTTTTAGTTCTAGTACTCTTATCTTTTCTTTATATAAAAAAAAGGGGGATATCTAGATGTTTGCGCACAGAGGTTTGCGCACAAGCATCATGTGACATAGATACGTGGTCCTGCTCGTGCGCGATCGCTTGTATCCAGACCGTGACGTTGCTGCTGCGTACAGACATCTTTCTTAATTTAAAACAGGATGCTTTGTTTATGTACCTAGTTTTTATCTATTACTATAAAGGTGCATTTGCTGTTAATAAAGGCTAATTCTAATTATTCTTTAAATGTAAAGGTTATAGTTAGGCTTTATTCTATCCCTTATTCTACAGCAACTAGGGCTAATATGTTATAAAGTACTTTTTTATTTTTTAGTAGGTAAGGATTTATATCTTATAAATTATTAAATTTTTTTTTATATAGTTAGTGTTCCCTATTACAGCAGTTAGCTGCTT
Organism: Lindgomyces ingoldianus; assembly: GCF_010093535.1. Lineage (NCBI taxonomy): Eukaryota > Fungi > Ascomycota > Dothideomycetes > Pleosporales > Lindgomycetaceae > Lindgomyces > Lindgomyces ingoldianus. The sequence goes on from NW_022985172.1 coordinate 161,866, forward strand.
TACACTTATAATCTTTTACTAGGTAATGTAATGTTAAGTAATCCTCTTTTTATGCAGCCTTTTATTAGAAGTAGTAGAATCTATAGTTACTCTTATTATTATAGTTAGGCTATTTTTTCTACTTATAAGGCAGAGCTATGTAGTAAATGTAGTAATTTATAGTTTTATAGGCTAAGGCTATTTCTTGCTATAAGCACTTATTATAGTTTCTTTTCTATATAGGCTACTATCCTGCTTAGTGTTTATTATTCTAGTGTCTTATATAATACTATCACATACACTAGTACTAGGGGTATAGACAGTTGTTAGGTCTATGTAGAGTGTTAAAAAGACCTTTTTAAGTCTATTAGAGGTATTCTTATGTTTGTACTACTTATACAGGATGTCTCTTCTATTAGCAACTGTTAGTGCTATAGAAGGCGCTTCTATAGAGCATGTATTAACTGTAGTTTTGTTGCATAGCAAGGGCCTTTCTACTAATTACTAGGCCTAGAAGTAGTGTCTTTAGTTTTTAAAGGTCTAGTTTAGGGACTTTAAACCTAGCAGGTCTGCCTAGTCCTTCTAGTTTTTAATTATAAATCTTAGTAAAAAACTACTATTGTTTTTTTTATTTATAATATTATACTTAACTTTAGCTATTTATTATATTATATTAAATATAGCATAATTATTGCTAATACTTTTTTAATAAAGTGTAACTACATAATTTATACAGTAGTTATGTTATTAACTACATTTCTAGCATAAGCATTTCTAGAGCCTTCTAGAGAGCTCTCTTACTAAAGTGATAGGGGTTTAGTTATAAAGAGGAAACTTTTTTTTTTAACATTTATAATGTATCTTTAGATCTAAGTCTTTTTTTTATATTTTTTAAAAATTATAAGGTCTTGTAACACTTAATTAAAGCTACTAAAGTCTTTAATAACTACTTTTTAATACACTTTAGAGTAGTTTCTTAAAGAATAGTTTTTTTTATATTACTAGTAAAGTCTGTTATTTAATCTTTTTAATATTCTTTTATTTATAAGGCTATATTTAGCAGTAATCGCTTTTATTATTGTAGTAGTATTTTTATTCTCTCTTTTCTAGAAGTTTAGGTAATTTTAGCAGAAATGTCCTACTTTTTTATAGTTTAGGTAGGCCTTGTCTTTTAGCTACTTTTATTACTTCTTAGTTAAAAGCAGCTTATTACATCTAAGAGCTTAGCTTTTCTTTAAAGAGGGGCTTTATATATATTTTATATAACTAAGGTTTATTAGTTTTTTATTATAGTAAAAGGCTTTTTTCTTTTTAAGAATAAACTTAAGTTTCTAGAGAGCTTCTTTACACTATTTTTCTTTTTTACATTCTTTATACTTATTGTTATAAAGTGTTACTTTTATAATAAAATTTTTAAGAGTAGTTAGTTTTTTATTATATGTAAATTTATTTTTTATTATGTCTTTTAATTTATTATAAAACATTTAGTAAAAAGCCTTCTAGTCTGTCTATCTGCAGATAGCTAGCTGCTCTCTAAAGTGTGCTGCGTAGTACTAGGCTGTTTTTTTCTCTTATTTTAGAGTGTCTAGCTTGTTAGCTATAATTTTTTATTTATTTATAGTTCTATAGATAGTTAATAGAGCTTTTTTAAAAGCTTCTACACTACTAAATATTTCTTTAGTTTTAGGACTTAGTGTAGTGCTATTTACTTTAAAGTCTATTTAATTATCTACGTGTAGCTAGAACTAAATTATAGAGAGTTCTTCTAAATATAATTTTATCTAAGATATTATTTCTGCATTAGTTTAAAATACTCCTCTGTTGTATTACATGTAGACGTAGCATTTAGTAAAAAAGAGGTAAAAGTCTTTAAGCAATTCTTTAAAAAGCTTTAAAAGGGCTAGTCTTAAAGTCTTTTTAGCTAAAATACTTACTTTCTTAGTTAAGATATTTTAGAGCTTAGTTAGCTTTACTTATAATGTGTGTATCTAGTTTATAGAGCTTATAGCTAATTAAAGATTTATAAGTATAAGTTAGTTATTAAATTTAGCTACTTTTTAGCATAGATTTTTTACTTTTTTATAAAGACTAATAAGTTTATTAATTTTATTACTAATTTACTAAAGTTTTTTAATGTTGTTTTAGATACTATTAATTTATTCTACTAAGACTTTTTTATTAGCTGTTAGAACTTTTTATAATTATAATAAAGCTACATAGGCTATGTTAGAATTAAGGTTATGTTAAGTAGTTATACTTTTTAAAAAGGGTTAGTGTTTAATGTTATAATTCTTACTTTAAAAAGCACTTAGGTTAATATTATTTCTAGTAAAGTAGGATAAAGGGTAGAGGCTAACAGTAGGGTGTACAGTCTTTTATAGAGGCTATTAGGCTAATAGAGTTAGGTAGAGTGACTAGATTATAGTTTGTCCCTTATAGCAGTAGTATAGTAGCTAGGTTAAACAGTCCTGTTAGACAGAATTAGAGGTATATATAGTGTAAGATATATAAATAGTATTACAGCTCTTTAGAAAGCTAGAATGCTACTTAGTCTATATAAAAAATAAACTAAACATTAAACACACTTTTTAAAAGTTATTTAAAGTTAGAACTATATACATATTGTAACGATTCTACGAATCGTTCCATCTCGGGTCGCTCGGATCCTATCTGAAGGGTCCCTGTATCAGCCCCGACCATAACTTAACCTAGTCCCCCGCAGTTACCCCTATTCCCGCATGTATTTAGTCGCACCTTACCCCTGTAGCTAGCTTAGTAGTTTTCTAATATCCTATGTACAAGGCCTATAGGTGTTATTAGTATTCCTAGGTCTCTAAGTCCCTACACACTTCTATATGCCTCTAAGTAGATTTATACTGCATTTAGACCTATTATCTTGCCTACGCTATTACATTATATTAGAAAACTTACTTTTGCTAGTAACAGCTTTATTAATAATATTATATTAATTATTTATTTAACTATGTCTAACTCTAAAAAGTGTTTAATTTAGTTTAAGTTACTATTTTTACACACTATTACATTAAATTATTTAGTTATTATAGATAAGATTTTAGAAACTTTTTATTAACTAAAGCCTTTAAGTTTAGAACTTTTTATCCTTTATAATTAAAATTACTTTTAAAAAAGTTGTAAGGAGTGTGCTAAGGTAAAAACTTAAAGACTACTAATAACTTATTAGAATTAAAGATAACTACTAATGCCTAACTTTTAACTACTATTAAATTTTATTGTAAAAACTGCAACCTATTCTAGCTATAGCTAAGGCAAAATGCCTACTACTAAAGCTAAATAACTACTAACTTTAATAGCTAAACTTTTTTTTATAGAACTTAAAGCTAAAAACCTACTAGATTTAGAGTTAAACTCTAGCAGTATAGCCCTTAAGAACTAAGTTGCTTAATTAAAGGCATAAATTAAGTAGCTAACTAAATTAAAAACTATTAGTTCTAATTATTCTCTACTAACTACTAAATTACCTTTTATAATGCCTTAAATTACCTTTGCTATATTAATAGTAAGAGACTTTTTAAGCACCTTTAAGCTCTCTTAAAGCTACTTTACTAAATATATGCCTAAAATTAAAAACCTTACAGACAGCAAAAAACTTATATTTAAATAATAGTAAGCCTTTATTATAAATAGACTTAACATTAATTTAGATTACTATTAGAGTAAGTGTGCACACATAGCGTTAGTATAGGGACACACTGCTAGTATTGCAAAGGAATACCTAGAGCCTAGATACTTAGCTAAATTAGATAACTTTTAGTTTAGAAACATAAAAGAAATAATTAAGCTTTTATAAATATACTTTATTACTAGTAATAAAAAAATAAAGGCGCAACAGGTGTTTTAGACTTTAAAAATAAGTAAAAAGAAAGCATTTTTTACTTTTAAAGCTTACTTTATTAGTGCTGCTGTTAAAAAGTTTATATTAAAGTTAAAATAGTTCTTTTACTTATAAAAAAAGATACTACTTAGCCTAAAAGTACTAAACTTAGGTTTTAAATACACTTAAAAAAGCTTTTTTAAGACTATAGTAGCCTACTTAATAGCCTATAACATAGAAAGAAGAAATACTTCTACTATTTTAAAGTAAACTATTAATCTTACTTAATAGTCTACTATTAAACCTAGTATAGATTAGTCTTAGAAGGTTTCTAGTAATACATCTAAGGCAGTATACTATTCTAGTGCACCCTAACCTACACCTCTGTTAGTACCCTAGTCTACCTTAATTACCTATAGACAATCTAGCTAGACACCTGCCCTAGAAAGACAGACAACTTCTAGTAACTATTATAATTATAAAAAACTAAAACATTTTACTAGTAACTACTCTATCCCTAAGGTATAAGAAATAAAGGTAGAGTAGTAAGATTCTAAAAAAAAATTTATAAACATAAATAATTTTAATCTAGATGCCTCTTAGATAGAAAATAGTAACACCTAAAAAAACTTTTTATTTTAGGCTTAAGTAAGTATAATTTATTAAACATTAATTTATTATACTTATTTAAAGGAAAACACTTTTAAGTTCTTACTATTTTATATTTAAAAAGCATTAGAGTTTATTTAAATTTTTTAGTTAATACTAGCGCTTATAGTTTTCTATTTATTAACTTACTAACTACTAAGTTATTATTCTAATGCTTTTATATCCTTATCTAACACTTACTATTTAAAGTTATAGTTAAGGGCTTTTAAAATTAGATCTAAGTCTCTGTCTACTAGTATATCTACCTGTACATATAAATTAATAAAAGAAGCATCTAAAACTGCCTCTTTATTATTATAAACTTTAGCTCTTAAGATTACATTATTAGCATTAAATAGTTACATTGTTTTAAACTTTATCTAGATATAAAGAAAAATTAGATTATATAGCTTAGCAAATATCTGCCTACTTATAAACCTTTGCTGCCTTTGCTTATGCAATTAACCTAGCCTACATGCAACAAAGCAGTAGAGCTAGATATTAAATAACACAACACACTATAGAAAAAGGACTAATTTTAGCAGTTATACAGCCTAACAATCTACTATATTAAGGGTTTACTAAGGCTACTAAAATTATATAGATCTTCTATTATCTATAGTTTAAAGACACTTAAATTATTCTTCTGCCTATCTATTAAGAAGTCTAGAATAGGTCTAAAAAAGGTTTATTTAGCTACTATTACTCTAATTTTAGTAAATGCTTTTTATTTTAATATAAAAAGAAAAAAGAATAAGTTCTTTTTAACTTTTATTTATAAAATTAAGTAGTTAATTAAAGATAAGTAAGCTTTATAGTTAGACACTAAATATAAAACTAAAGCATTAGTAAACCTTTAATTACCTTCTAAATACTATTAGTACTAAGATGTATTTAGCTACATAGCAGCTTACTAGCTACTAGTATATTATCTATATAACTATAAGATTGTCCTTATAGAGCCTCTCTCTAATAGTTATAGTCTGTTGTACAAACAGAACCTTAAGGAGCTAGAGGTAATAAAGAAGTACATTATAAATAATCTAAAATATAGCTTTATTAAGCAGAGTTAGAGCCCTTTTACATCTTTTATTTTTTATGTACAGAAACTAAATAGTGACTTATGTATCTATGTTAATTACTATAAACTTAACACTTTTACCTATAAGAATGTGTATCTAATACTACGCATAAACAAACTTTTATTAAGACCTACTAAGGTAGCAATTTTTACTAAGTTTAATATTTGCGTAGCTTTTAACAAGATTAGGATAGATCTAAGCTTTAAAAAGTGTACTACCTTTTAAACATAATATAAAACCTATAAGTGTAAAGTTCTGCCTTTTAGATTGTGCAATAGTCTAGCAACTTACTAGCGCTATATAAATAATATATTAATTAACTATCTAAATAATTTCTGCATTACTTATCTTAATAACATCTTTATCTACTTTAAAGACAAAGTGACTTATATCTTTTATATTAAAAAAGTCTTAGAAAGGCTCTAGTAAGCAAAATTATAAGTAAAAATTAAAAAAAGTAAATTTTATGTTACTTAAATAAAGTATCTTAGCTATATACTTTTAAATAAAGGACTAGAGGTTAACTTAAAGAAAGTAGAGGTGCTACATAACTAGCAGGCGCCTACTACTGTAATAAGTGTAAAATCCTTCCTAAGCTTTACTAGATTTTATTAGCAATTTATTTTAAAATTCTTTTATGTAGTAAAACTAATTATTATGCTTTAAAGCTCTACTACTCTTTTTATATAGACTTTAGAGTGTAACATAGCTTTTAAAAAGCTAAAGTCTAAGCTATTAAAAATACTTACTTTTTACTATTTTAACTTTATGTTGTAAACTAAAATTAAAACTAACACTTTTAATAAAGTAGTAGTAGGAGTCCTTTTTTAGAAACAAGCAGATAGAAATTAGTGCCTTATATTATTCTATAGCAAGGTCCTATCTAGTTTAGAGCTAAACTAGAAGATATATAATAAAAAGCTATTTATAATTATTACTATATTTAAATAATAAAAAGCTAAGCTTACATCTATAGTAATAAGCACCCTAGTATATACTAATTATTATTTATTAGAGTACTTTATAATAATAAAAGTGCTAAATGCTTGTTAGGTCTATTAGGCTAAAAAGTTAGCTTAGTATTATTTCTAAATTAAGTACACCTCTAGTAAAAACAACACTAGGGCAGACATTCTTAGTTGTTATAAATAAGACATAAAAAATTTAAAAGTAGCTTAAACTAATAATAAGTTAAAGGTCTTACTAGGACTGCACTAACTACACCCCTAAATTAACTCTAAACTAGCCTAGTACTATATTACTTAAACAACAACTTAAGCAGCTACACTAAATGTTATAGAAGAACTAAACTAGGTTATGTCTTTAAATTTTTTAAAATTAATTAATGTATTACTTTAAAAAAATTAAGCTTTTTTTATATAAAAGTAAAAACTTTTACTTTGCTATTATTAGATAGAAAATAGACTACTTCTTTATACTAACTACTTATGTGTGCTAGCAGACTTGTTGCTATGTACCTAACTTATTTAAAAAGTCTACAACTAAGTATCCTTAGTACACTTAAGTGCTACTAAGACCTATTAGTTACTAGCCTAAAAGTACTACTAGAAAAGTATAAAAGCTACTTATAAACAATATATATAAAATTACCTCTTTTGTTATAAGGCTTATTTAAAATAGACTTAAACTCTAGGCTTTATTTACTTTCTGCTAATTCCTACTTAACTAATGCAGCACTTGTGCATTAACTTTAAGGAGTTTTTTTAAAGACAAGTTTAGATATAATTAGATTATAGTTATAATTAATTACTTATTAAAATAAGCTATATTTATCCCCTACTATAAAATAATTAACGCTTAAAAAATAGCTGCTTTATTTATTTAATAAGTGTACTGTTTTAGCTACATACTTAAAACTATTATCTTTAACTAGGGACCTTAGTTTATATCTAGTTTCTAGTCTAAATTTTATTAAATTTTAGGTGTAAAAGTTAAGCTCTTTACTACCTATTATAAGAAAATAGATAGCTAAATAAAGATTATAAATAAGTATATTAATTAAAAACTAAGGCTTTTTATATTTTTTTACTAAGATAACTAGAGTTTTTTACTGCTCTTAATTAATTAAGCTTAGATAACCTTACTTTATATAATAATTAGAATATCTTTATATTAAGTTTTATACAGCTCTAAACTACATTAAAGCTAGAACTAGAAACATTCTATAGAACCTATTACAGCTATAAATAAGCTAAATTATAAAAATGCCCTAGTATTAGCAACCTACATGCATGCAGCCTAGAAGTTAGCTAAGACCTATATAGAAAAGGCCTAGAATTAGATGCAAACTGTAGTTAACTGCTACTGCTAGCTAGTTAACTAGAAAGTTAGTAACATAGTCTACCTAAATACTAAGAACTTTACTGTTTAAAGACTTAGCTAAAAACTATCTAAATAATAAAAAGGCTTTTTTAAAGTACTTAAATAAGTTAGAAACTTATACTGCCTAAAGCTACTTTTAAAGTTAAAGATACATAACATTTTTATACTAAATATGCTTTATAAAGACTCTTAAAATCTACTCCTAAAATAAGAACTTTTAAAACCCCCTAAAATTACTATTAATAAAGTAAAAAAGTAAAAAGTAAAAGAAATACTTACTAGTAAGCTTTACTAAAAAACACTTAAGTACTAGGTAAAATAGGTAGAACATAACTTTAATCTAGTCTAGTATAAGGCTTTAAATTTTATAAGGTCTCCCTATAAACTAAAGGCTTTTTATAATAAGCATCTAAATTAGCTAGGACTTTTAAAGGCCTTATGTAAGTAGATTAAAGCTTTTAAAGCTAGTATAAAAGGCATAGATTACTTAGCAGATAATAAAGTATAAAAGTAAAAAGTTAGATTATATTTTTACATAATATTATTATAAATTTATAGACATGTTGCTTAGAAGGTCTAATAGTAAGCTGTTAGACACCTTTAGACTTTTCTCTTTCTTTTTCTCTACTTTTTTTCCTCTTCTCTCTTCTCTTCTCTCTCCCCTCTAAACTCTCTCTAAACTCCCTTTACTTTATCCTTAGCTGCCTAAAAGCACTATAATGTCTACCTAAAGGTTAGACACTAGAGCCTTTAGAGCTAAAACCTATTAGAGCAGCTTAGTATTTTAGTAGAATAAGGCTACCTAAACATTAGCTATAGAAAGCCTAGCTTCTTAACTCTTTATAACCTACACTACCTGCGCTAGGTTCTAAGCAGACTTTAAAATAGCCTTAAAAGCCTTTTTTTTGTCCTTTTTACTCTCTATGTTTTAGGCTGCTGCCTATAGCTTAAGATAGCTTTAAAAGACTAGAAATTTCTTTTTATAATATAAAAAAACCTACGCGCGCGTTAGTAAACTATACCCTAGCTATATTAAACTATATTTATATAAAGTTGCATTTTTTATTATGTAAAGTGTAATACTTGCATTTCTTTAATCTAAAGAACTAAAAAGAGAACTTAACCTAAAAGCTATAAGCTAGGGCGTAGGCAGCCTAAAAGCAGATAACTTAAAAGGCCTTTAAAAAGGCTTTAAAAGAGAGGCAGAGCAGCATAGTAAATTTCTTTAATACTATAATTAGTTAGTAAACTAAGCTATAGGATGTTAAGTGCATAATAATACTTACAAAGTAAAGATTTAGATAATAGCTAAAAAAGAAACTAACAACATTAACTAGACTATATAAGTAAAGTAAGCAAACACTTATTACTATAAATAATAAATTTACTATATTAATAATAACTACACTGCTAGTTACTACTAAACAAAAATATTATAATAAAGGCATTATATTAGTATTAGGTTTTTAGTTTATTTCTTAGTAATAAGAAATTTTAGTTAAGATAGTTGTACTTATTATATTTTATCTAAATTAGTTTTAAATTAGTTCTAAATATTTTCTACACACTATAGATAAAGACTATTAGCCTATAAAAAGAGAGGTAGTGTAACAATTCTATAAATTATTCTATCTTAGGTTGCTTAGATTCTATCTAAAGGGTCCCTGTATTAGCCCTAACTATGACTTAACCTAGTCTCTTGCAGTTACCTCTATTCCTGCATGTATTTAGTTGCACCTTGCCCCTGTAGCTAGCTTAGTAGTTTTCTAATATCCTACGTACAAGGCCTATAGGTGTTATTAGTATTCCTAGGTCTCTGAGTCCCTACGCACTCCCATATGCCTCTGAGTGGATTCATACCGCATTTGGACCCATTGTCTTGCCTGCGCCGTTACACATATGTAATAATGCTAAGAATAAGTTAAGTAAGTTTATGTAAGCTTGCTAAGCGCGACTTTATAAGCTCTCTTAGACTTATTCTATCCTCCTAGCTCGCCTTCCTATTAGATAATGCATTCTTCTATAACTGCAGGCAGCTGTGCTGCCTCCGCATCTTCCGACTAGTCTGTAGACGAGCCCTGCCCCAACCTAGCTAGATTGTGGAGCACCTCGGGTGGAGTTACGTTGGTCCAACTATAGACTGTAACAATCTACACTATTTTTCTTTTTCATGTTTTTTATACCTATTATTATAAAGTGTTACTTTTATAATAAAATTTTTAAAAGTAGTTAGTTTTTTATTATGTGTAAATTTATTCTTTATTATGTCTTTTAGACTGTTATAGAACATCCTGTAAAAAGCTTTCTAGTCTATTTATCTACAAATTACTAACTGTTCTTTAAAGTGTGCTGCATAATGTTATGTAGTTTTTTTTTCTTATTATAGTGCGTCTAGTTTATTAGCTGCAATTTTTTATTTATCTATAGTTTTATATATAGCAGTTAGGGCTTCTTTAAAGGCATCTACACTACTAAATATTTCTTTAGTTTTAGAGGTTAGTAAGGTGCTATTTACTTTAAAGTCTATTTAATTATCTACGTGTAGTTAGAACTAAATTATAGAGGGTTCTTTTAAATGTAATCTTATTTATAATATTATTTCTATATTAGTCTAAAATGCTCCTCTGTTATATTACATGTAGAAGTAGCATTTAGTAAAAAAAAAGTTAAAAGTTCTTAGGTAATTCTCTAAAAAGCTTTAAAAAAGCTAGTCTTAAAGTCTTTTTAGCCTTAATACTTTCTTTTTTAGTTAATATATTTTAGAGTTTTACTAGATTAACTTACAGCGTGTAAATTTATAAAGTAGCTACTTTAAAAGTTATTAGCATAAGTTAGTTATTAAGTTAGATTATTTTCTAGTGTAGAAGTTTTACTTTTTTATAGAGACTAACTAGTTTACTAATCTTATTACTAATCTGCTAAAGTTTCTTAATGTTGTCTTAGATACTGTTAATCTGTTCTGCTAGGACTCTTTTATTAGCTGTTAGAACTTCTAATAATCCTAATAAAGCTGCATAAGCTATGTTAGAATTAAAGTTATATTAAAAAGTTATACTTTTTAGAAGTGCAGTGTTTAATGTTATAATCCTTACTTTGTAGAAGCACACAGGTTAATGTTGTCCCTAGGGTGTAGAGCAGAGGGCAAGGGGCTAACAGTAGGGTGTACAGTCCTACGTAATAGCTACTAGGCTAATAGAGTAGAGTAGAGTAACTAGATTATAGTTTGTCCTTATAATAGTAGTATAGTGTAAGGACGGGGCTCCGCACCACTCCGCCAATACAACCAAAAGGTACGAATAATCAACCAACGTTGATTTTCGGGTGCAGAATAGTATATATACCTGTCGCACGTAAGCGCCATCTCGGCCTTACATATAGAGGCTAGGTTAAGCAGTCCTATTAGATATAATTAGAGGTATATATGTTGCAAGATATATAAATAGTATTACAGCTCTTTAGAAAGCTAGAATGCTACGTAGTCTATATAAAAAATAAACTAAACTTTAAACACACCTTCTAAAGGTGGTTTAAGGTTAGAACTATATACATGTCTAATAGCACTAAGAATAAGTTAGTGTAAGTTCTCTTAAGCTTCTATTACTAACCTTTAGTAAGCTTGTCTAAACTCGCGCTAACTCCTTAGCTTGTCCTTCTTACTAGACAATGCATTCTTCTGTAATCCTAGGCAGCTGTGCTGCCTCCACGTCTTCCAATTGGTCTGTAAACGAGCTCTGTCCTAACCTGGCTAGATTGTGGAGCACTTCTGGTGGAGTTACGTGTAAGGCCGAGATGGCGCTTACGTGCGACAGGTATATATACTATTCTGCACCCGAAAATCAACGTTGGTTGATTATTCGTACCTTTTGGTTGTATTGGCGGAGTGGTGCGGAGCCCCGTCCTTACATTACGTCGGTCCAACCATAGACCGTAACACTGGACTTACACTGCATGTAATTAGAAGCTGTAGCATACTATAGAGTACATATTATACTTTTTAGAAAGTTAATTAAGAACTTGCTTAGCTCTCTAGCTATACCTTCTTGCATCTACTAAAAGTTTTTTTAACTATTGAGTTTACACAAGCAGTTAGAGTCTTAACAGCTAGTTTATAACTAACAATCTGCGAGATTTTGTCCCTGTGTGTCACGATGGGCATGCTCAAGCTACAAGCAAGAGGTGGTGTAACCCAACTAGATTAAACTAAGGAGTAGAGGAGCTGCTCTGCGAGTTTAAATATACATATGTGCCCCCTGCCAAGGCGCTACTTGTTGCACCAAGGCGCTACTCGTTGTGCAAGCGAGAGAGCTTAAGTCGCAGAGCATATGACGCGGTACCCGCCGTCATACCGTGTGCACGAACGACTTTTCCTAATACAATATGCGCTAAGAGCTCTTTCCAGGCACTTGTTTTTGGTCTTTAGATACGGACTGTTATTTGTTTTCTACCCTGGACACCATCAACGGGTCCAAACCAGCACCACCACTTACGGCTACCGCTGAGGCAGATGCAGTTGCACTCCAGGTCCAAGGCCTCGAATCAGGGCAACATCTAAAGACAGGATTCTACAGAAGACAGAGGCTAGTAAGAAGAAGAGTACAAAGTCATCTCAGAAGGCTCCTGAGGGTGGCTTAAAACACGACTTCGTAAGGTTCTGCCCGTTGAGTGTTCAACAGCTAATTTGACACTTTAGCGAGTCTACTCCTACAGAACCAAACTCGATTTCTTCCCTAATCTTAGTATACTGTATCAACTCTATCGGCTCCGGAATTGCTATGCCTTTGATGAACATAGTCTTCGGTTTGTTTCAAGACGGTCCTAATCGGGTTTGCAATGGTGCATAGACCCCAGGCGAACTGGTTTAAAGTTTTGCAAACTACTTCCCAGAAGGCACGACAGTGACGCAAGCTGAATTCTAAGCTGAAATTAACGAATTGGCACGATAAATTGTCTATCTGCTCATCGGCAAGTTTGTGTTATCTTACATTCCATTGGTAAAAATGCGGGTTCCATGCTCTTCAGCTCTAGCCTTAGTTTCCAAAGTCTAATTCTTATTTGGCTGTTGTCAATAGTTTCCACTTTAGCACCCAAATCTTGACTGTGACTACCCTGTCTGTCCGCACCCTGCATCCGGCTTCAGAATGGCTCTTCTCAACATATGCTCCTCAACTACCCTGAGACGAGAACCTGTTCACAGCCGTAGTGCTTACGTATAGTCCAGTTATAGTGCCAATGCGGCTTAGAGAAAGTAAATGCGGACTTCAAGGACTGTCTTCGCATGAGGGTGCGGGAGAGAGGATCCGTGCTCTCAAGGAGTTGAAAGGACGACAAGCTCGTGAACGTGCTTACCGGGAGAGGCAAAGTGAAAGCGTCAGAAGTGGAGCACCCATTTTCCGCTAATTACTAGTCTCCGTCTGTTCTGCCTCCCCAACATTTAACCTCTACCTCGAAGAGAAAACGCTCACTGGAGAACAAGCCAATTGAATTTGGTAAAAGCGCGCAGAGTACCCTCCATGGGGCGATTCCTCTCTCTCCTGACTGCTATGCATAAATATTCGCCCTGGTATCCTCATCATCACCACCTTCAGAACACATAATGGCCGGCCTTACGCCCGACAGCTCTTGGAAGCGTCCAGCTGAGCAGCCCACAGCTCTTGGAAGCCAGGGTCAATCCTTCCCATTGGTCCAAGGCGGCCCCAATTTGACACTCCCTCGCCAACACAGTACACCCAAGGCGTTTTAGCCCCATGAAATAACCGCTGGCTTAGTTATCACCATAAGCGGCTGCGGCACAGCAGCCTCAATCCGATGCACCGAGCTTCCTGATTCCTGGGATGCGGTGATAGCTTTTTTTGTGCGATCGTCGTGTTCCTTCTCTTATTCCCGTCAGCGCCGTCATTTTCCAATTTCTTTGCTCTTCTTTCATTTCATTGCTGGTGTGCTTTTATGGGGCACAAGTCAATTATGACCATTGGATATTCAGACTTGGAAGTTGCGCCGCAAACACCATCGACAGGGCCAGTACCGATCAAAGATCATTCTGCAGGCCTCATAGTGGAGAGTAACGATACGCACAAGATCGCAGGAGAACCATATTATTACGACCCAGACAACAACCTCCCGCCATATTCGCAAGAAAAACCGCGGCGAATATGCGGCGCCGAACGAAGAACATTCTGGATCGTCCTCGCGATCATCGCTGTGCTAATAACAGCAGCGGCAGTAGGTGGAGGAGTCGGAGGTGTGGTATCAAAAAACAAGTCCTCGACACCTAGCTCCGCACAAACCACAACTCCCTCCTTGTCATCCACGTCGCAAATCTCGACAGGCTCAACAACCCCCACATCTACATCTACAGATATTAGAAGCACGACAACGCTTATCGGCCCAACCCGCACCCTCGCCCGCGACTGCCCATCCGCCAACAACTCCATCTACGACATCAGCTATGGTTCTTCCTCCACAATGTCGTGGCGCAAGCTATGTAATATGAACTTCCGGTCCGTAAAACGCACACCCGCGAACCCAGACAACGTTGTCAACACGGGCACCAAGAGTTTAAACGACTGTATCAACCTCTGCGCATCCTGGGATCAGACAAATCAGACACTAATCAAGAGTGGGAAAGCGTTCGTGTGTAATGCCGTGTGCTGGATTAATACGTTGGATGCGGATTTGCCGGGTCAGTGCTTTGGGTTTACGACGCAAAATGATACGAGTGGATTTGTGGTTGATGAGACACGGAAATGCGATACAGCGGCTTGGATTAATCAGTCCTTTGGTTGATACCATTGTTGTTTACTCTTTATGTGGGCGTCGGTTTTTGTGGGCGAGCGAGGGCGGGCTGTTTGGTGCACGCCATGCATTCCTAAAGGCGGCGTTATCGGGGTTCTGAATGGCAGCTAAATATACAAATATACATTTTCGAATCTCGCAACACTTTCTAAAGAATGCAGGGTCGAATCCGCCTTCTGCGGAATCAGTTATTTTCATTCATCCCCCCAAATCCACTCCTCTCTACTTCTTCATTACCCAGGTAACATTACAAAGAAGCTCCCACACTTCCGATCTGCAATCTAATCTTATCTCCCCATTCGCCATTCCTTCACCCTGCCCGCGCCACATCAGAGCCGCTTTTACGTCCCAGAGGAATTAGCCCGTAAATCCTCCTCCCACACTTGGAGCGGCTGTACAATACATCTAGAATCCTCTGCCACCACAACCTAGCTAGATTCAGGTCCGCATCCTTCAAGCATGTGGCTTGTTTTACCATGGTTTGTTTATTTTTGACGGTTATTTGTGTTGGGAAAAGAGATAACTATGTGTGCTGCGGAAGAGACGCTTGGATGCATAGTCGGCTGTTTCAAATATGCCTGGATATTCGGCTCTCAAATATAGAGCCGATTCCGTGGAGATCAAAGACTGAGATTGAGAAGCACGCCTGTTCATCCACACAAGCAACCCTCTTCAAGACGGATCACTTTTGGATTAAACTCTTGGCACTTTATATTTTGGTAGATGCTGTCATAAATTCACACCGGTAAGCTTTAAGCGAGGTTGCGGGGCTCTGGCATAGCATAGTACTGACTGCTCCTTGCTGCTGCTAGATGGAGTCGAGATGATGGAAAAGTATAGAATGGAAATCGAAGAGGCTCAAAGGCACATATAACCAACCACCCAGGGTGCCCAAATCGGACAAGAAGCATCTCGTACGATTTCCTGAACCAAAACGCCACCTAGACCCTAGCCTTCCACTCCACCACCAAGTTCCCGGTTCTAACCCAAGATCATTCAATATCCCTGCTTGCCCACTCCAACTCCGCCCCCTTGGATATAACCCCTCTCATCGCAACATTCCCTAAATCCTCTCCTCAACACTCCTTCTCCCCACCTGCCCCGCAGCACCATGATAACTCGTATCTTCCCTCTCCCTCTCCCTCTCATCATCGTCATACGCAAACTGCTCATCCGGCACTGCATACCCTTCCCTCTCTCCTCGCTTAGGCTTCTTCTTTGCGGCAGCGGCAGCCGAAGGATTCGGATTGCTTTCCGGGCCTTCGAGAGTGAGAACGTTGTCAGGGGCGTCGAACGCGCGCTTGCTTTCCATAGTTTGCATTGCGTTATATTTCCCGCGGCGGGTGGTGGACCGGTGAGTGCGGACGTCAAGGCCAAGGGCTAGGAGGGTGGAGAGGCTGGTGGATTGTCAGTGGTCACTTCAGTTCAGTTAGGGAGGATGGGGATATGGATTGGGATAAGGAATGGGGGTGGGAAAGGGTCCATACAATCCGAGTAAAGAAAAAGCAAACAACGCTTTATAAATCCTACAGATGCTAACGCCGGTCTCATTATCCCAGTTCTTGCGATTGCAGACATGCGACAGAGTGCCTGAGCTCCACCAGCTCAACAGCGCGAAACCAAGGGTCCAGAGAATCGCGAGTACGGAGTTGAGGACTAGGTTCAGGATTGGGTTAAGGCCACAGCAGCAGTGGAGCACGATCGTGGCGGTTAGTGCGAAGATGGTTAGGAGTGAGACTGTTAGGAGCTGTGGCGGAGGCAGAGTTAGTTAGTTGGTCGGTTTTGTATCGCATGTTGTAGAATAGAGGTTGCGTTTGAACAGGGAGAAGAGGGCATGGTAAGCGTACGAGAAGGAATGTCCAGGGCAGTCGGTAGTGGTCGTGTTTGAGTTCCCACAGGAAATAGCTCATAACACTTGCGACTACTATCGAGGAAACGAGTTGTGCGGTGCGGAGGATATGGAAAGGGAGCACGGGATAGTGCGTCGGTTTGACGCGGTCTTTTCGTGTCGTCATGGTCAACACGTGCTCAAGGAGAGTTATACGGAGAATTAAACGATATAATGAAGCGAGGAAAGTAGACTATATGCCCACTGTGATGGTGTTGGGTGTCAAGGCTGCAGTTTGAAGACTGCAGATTGAAGACTGAAGCGCAAGGTGATGCGGCTGAGCTGGGCGAGGGCGATCTCTGCTTTGCCAGGATTCAGCTCGGCTTTCCAGCCTGGTATAGCGTGGCTCAGCTTCAAGCCACGGTCGCTTGCCGTCTCACTCCGCGAGCCAACAGCATTTTCGACAAAATAAGAAGCATCCTAGCGTTCTTGGAATGGTATGTTTGTGGTTAAAGTGAAAGGTTCCCACAGTGTTGGACCCAGCCTTGTCAGCCTGTCGATCCCCAGGATTTGTCCGAAAAGCAGGTCTGGATCTGTCACGTGCAATGGAATGAATCAGCCTGGTGCATCATGGTTCCCTTCACCCATGTCAAAGCTAGCTTTTGTGTGGCTGCACCCGCGGCCGTGAAATATGATTACTAAATGCCGATTCTCCTTCCGGCATTCCTTGTCTGCGGGCTGATTAGAAGGAAAGAGAAGCCGCTGCCCTTTCAACAATGACGATACCCTGAATTAAGGTGGAATTCGAGAGCCATTGGAAGTGCACCATTAAGGCGGTTCATCAGCACTAGAGCGTACTCAAAGACTGGGGAGACGAGTACGTACAAGATAAGCAAGCAACCCGACACTCGAAAGTTACGGAATCTCTACAAATTCCGAGCAAAGCCTTGGTGATTTCCTCCTCATTGAGCCATCCATCAATATGGCGTTCTCCATGGCCATGCCCTTCAACGAAGGTGAAGAGAAGATGCACAAGCTCCTTCATGTCCCCGACCACGATAACCCTACGTCAACTATGCTTACACCGCAGGCCTCATTCCTGCTACAAAGAGCACCCCTCCTCGCCATCGGAACTCTTGACTCGCAGAATCGTCCCTGGACAACCGTATGGGGTGGCCAAACTGGTTTCACGCAACCCCTGGGTGGTGGCATTGTCGGGACGCGAACTATTGTTGACGGTGAGAATGATCCTGTTGTCCAGGCCCTCGTTGGCGGCTCTGAAAAAGGGGAGATGGTTCGTGGTGACCCGAAAGGAGACGGTGTTGGGAGAATGCTAGCTGGGCTGACTATCGACCTGATGTCAAGGAAAAGAGTTAAATTAGCTGGACGTATGGTGGCAGGCAGTGTTGGCGAAGTTGATGTTGAGTTTGAAGATGGAACGGAAAAAGTGGAAGGAGCACCTGGAAGGCAAGATCAGCTGCAACTCGTAACAAAGATCGAACAGAGTCTGGGAAATTGTCCGAAATACCTGAATCAATACGAAATTCGGCCAGCGCTTGTCACCTCGAAACTACTCTCTCAATCCCAATCGCTCACACCAAACGCCAAAGCTCTCATCTCTAAAACAGACATGTTCTTCCTCTCATCCAGCACCGACGAAGACATGGACACTAACCATCGTGGTGGCCCACCCGGATTCGTCCGGATCCTCTCCGACAATGAAATCGTTTACCCCGAATACTCCGGTAACCGACTCTATCAAACACTCGGCAATCTGCAACTGAACCCTAAGGTTGGAATGGCTTTTCCAGCTTACGAAACAGGAGATGTGCTGTACCTCACCGGAGCTGCTGAGATCCTGGTCGCAGGCGATGCAGCCTCTCTTCTCCCCGGTAGCAATCTCGCGCTAAAAATCACAATTAATGAGGCAAGACATGTAGAATCTGGGCTCCCGTTCCGCGGAACAAGGAAGATACCGTCCCCATACAACCCGCTTCTCCGCGTGCTAGCCACAGAAGGAAGCATCAAATCCTTAATTTCCGGCTCCACATCTCGCACACATGCCACCCTAATTAAAAGGACAAATATCACTCCGCAAATATCCCGCTTTACGTTTGCGGTCCCCAACGGAGTCGAATACTCACCGGGCCAATGGGCGGCATTTGACTTTTCCAAAGATATAGATATCGGGTACTCACATATGCGAGATGATGATCCACGGAGCTTAAATGACGACTTTATCCGGACGTTTACCATTTCTTCCGTGCCAGGGACTACAGCAAACCAAAAGGAATTCGACATCACGATACGGAAAGTGGGACCCGTGACAAATTACCTATTCCAGCAGAACGATCGTGCGGGTTTCGAAGTCCCGCTTGTTGGTATTGGTGGTGAGTTTAGGATTGAACAGGGAGATGAGAAGATGATACCTTTCGTAGCAGGCGGCGTGGGGATTACGCCGCTGCTTGGACAACTTCCGGGTCTGAGGTTGTTATCAGATAGGTTTCGTTTGCTGTGGGCAGCGAGGTTGGCGGATGTTCATCTCGTCGTTGACACGCTGCAGCGATTTCCGGACTTGGCGAAATGCACGGAGGTGTACCTCACAAGTACCAACGATCCAGATGACGCTGAAGGGAGGTTGTCAGAGCTCCGAGACAAAGGCGTCAAGGTGGAGATGAGGCGATTGGAGAAGCGAGATTTAGACGCCGTGGAGTCTAAAACGTGGTATATCTGCGCTGCCAAGGGCCTGCGCGTTACTCTCTTGTCTTGGTTGGAGGGCAAGAAGACGATTTTTGAAAACTTTGATTATTAGGGCAATGCATATGGAAGAGTCATGATCAGTATCTCTGTATTTTGGTTCATGTTTGTACTTTTGCATCATCTCTAATTTAGATGGGCGTCTGATCTATTTAGTTTTCCTTCTAGGCAAGTGTTACGAAGGATGATTTGATAAGAATCCTGGACGTAACTACCATCTTTCACAAGCTATCTCCTGGTATGAACAAGAACGCCCAGGAGTTAAGCAAGTCTATATAGAACAATAACAACCTTAGCTATAAAGGCTATCAGAACCTAGATGCATATCTAGCATTTACCTACTAATATTCTTGTCTGTACATAAGTACGGTTGCGTCTGCACATGCGTACAGCTGAATTAATGCCTGAAACAGTTAGCTATCTAGCCTGTGCGTTAGGGGCTATGTGTACTTAACAGCCCTCTTTCTTTATACAAAGAGAGAGGGTAGTAGTTAATTATAAGAAGATCTTTGCCTGCTCACCCCTGTTACAGGCTGTACGCTTAGCGTACAGCTGTCTATCCACCTACCGCGTGCGTAGCCACGCAGAGAAGGGGCCTACTACTAGATGCATAGCCATCTAGAGGAGTGAGCTAACTAACACTAATTAGTTCTGTTAACTAGCAGACTTTTACTGTGTGTGTAGCTACGCAGAGGAAACATCTTTCTAAGATAATAGATTAGCAAGGTGGCTATAGCTGCTAGTACAAGAGCTAGCCAGCTAGCTGCAGTATCTATCTACCGCGTGCGTAGCCACGCAGAGGAGGCATCTACTGCGACTGGTAGCTGTCGTCTGCCCTGGAGTTAACTGCTGTACAAGAGCTAGCTAACTAGCTGCAGTACCTATCTACCGCGTGCGTAGCCACGCAGAGAAGGGACCCACTACCAGATGCGTAGCCATCTAGAGGAGTGAGCCAACTGACATTACTTAATTTTAGTATTATAAACACTTCTAACGCTATATTTCTTCTATGAAGCTAGTTAGCGCTAGAATAGTTGAAAAAAAGCGTAGATTTAATTTTTAAATAAGTTGTAGTAACGTTAGCTTTATTTTTATAAAGTTTTTTTTTCTTAGTAGTATTAGCTTTTTAGTGGCGAAAAAGTGTACACAAACTTTTGCGTTCGTGCTGTACCTTGTGCTGTAAATAGTTCTTCTAGAGTTAAAGAGCCTTTAATTGTCACTTTCTAGTAAACGTTGAATGTTAGTTACTCTACTACTATCCGCGCTAAAACGCCTCTCGCACTCGTAACTAGTAGCTAGGATAGTACGGAAATTACTAGAGACAGATTACCTTGCCCTGCTCCTTTAGGAGCGTTAAATCCGCACCATGAGCCCACACATTTAACAGCGTACAATTGCCTTTCAACGCAGTCCTTGCGAAAGTTTCGGCTAATCAGAGCCCTAGAAACCCCCTGAACGCTCCCTACAGGCCTACTGCTCGTCAGAGCCCTCCTATGCCTCCAGGATCGCTATACGCACTTCCTAAAAGGGTAACACAATCCGTACTACGTACTGTGCCTAGGTCATCATGAAATGCACGGTGCGGCTCACGAACTTAGTAGGTTCACTTTGTATGGACTGTAGCACGGCTGATGCAAGCCATGCCGGCTACTGTGCCCTAGTAAAATGAATCTGTTCGTTCACTACTGACGGTGCGAGGTGCAGTCGCCGTTGAAAGAGTAATGCGAATATTGATGCTCCGCGTAATTGTCTGCAGTTGGTTAGCGAAGTGCTGATGTGGTGCCAGGACCTAAAGTCGGTTTCATCAACGATTAATATATACAGTAGTGTCCTAATTACTTGTCTACTATGCAGGCTACATGCCAGATGCGATTACAATAGACTCCAGGTGTGCCATGATTCATGGATACCTGCTCAGGTCTTCATTCAGACGCTACTAAGAAACAGACATATTTATACCCCAAATAACAATAGCAGGATGGAAGAAAATATAGAACGAATGTCAAGTCCAAGAAAAAGAGGTTAGAACAAATGAGAGTACGCTTCATAGCAAGCGTTCTAATACAGTTTCCGTTGCGCTGAGTTGGTCATCCATCCCTTCAAGTGCATGCTGGTAAGAACGATTTGCATGAAGCAAGGGGTGCCTGTAGGTTGTTTGAAAGCGTTTTGACTGCTTCGACTAGCATATCAAGTAGCGGATCCGCCATTTCGGCTGCTAAGATGTGAGTGTTCCCAGCGATCATAATCTTGAGCTTGTTGCCTTGTGGTTGCGACCAGACACTCAGATAAGACGGCACTGTAAAGGGATTGTTAAACCATTGAACCTTCGTAGTTTCTCCTGCGATATGTATTTCGAACTCCGCATCAATGTTCTGGTGCTGAAACACCGAGTCCAACGGGGATCCAGCGGGCCAGTTTGTACATTGTTGCATAATTTCATCCCACCCCATTGAGTCTGATTGTCCGAGTGAGACGTATTGCTCTTGGACAGAGCGGATAAGGTCTTCGGATGTTTTCGTGGAAGGTGTAAAAGCCCTGACCGGAACTACGTTCAAGCAAGGCCCGACTATTTCTGTAACACCAGAAATATCCGAATTGCGGCCCGCAATCACATGTCCATACACAACGTCTTCTTCCCCAGTGACGATAGAGAGGACCACAGCCCAGGCGGAACTAACAAGAGAGGCCATTGTAAGGTGCTCAGGAAGACGAGGGGCGTATATGGATCTCTCGGCTCTAACAACACGAGGGGTAGTCTCTTCTGGCATCTTGGGACAAAGCTTCGTAGTAGCCCTGGTGAGGTGTGAGCCCTGGAGGAGTTCTTGCCAGTAACGGCCTGATGTAGTCTGTTGGTAACGAGCGTGCGCAAGATAAGTCTGAAAGCCAATAGCAGGACGCAGAGGCTTTTGCTGGTAGATAGAGACAAGTGTTCCCAATATGATTGGAAGACAAACACCATCATACTGAGCATGGGAAAGGCGAATAATTAATCGATTCTCCTTGGAACTGTTACGCACGAGAATGAAAGAAGTTGGAAGTCCAAGTGGATGGCATTGTTCCATATCTCGCATGAAGATCATTTGCGATTCTTGCGGTATCGGTCCTTTGACGTTGAACATGGTGAAAGGTGATCCAACATCGCGGAGAATAGCCTGCCAAAGTTTTCCTTGAGAGTGAGCAAACTGAGTGCGGAAAATTGGGAAGTGGTCGATAAGTTTAAGACAACTGTGTCTGAGGAGGTCCACATCAAGCTGCGGTCCTATGTCGAGAAAAAGGTAGTTGAATGCCACACGAGGATTGTCAATCCCTTGAGTGATAAATGTTTGTTGTGAGTAGGTAGCAGGAAGAATGTCAACTACGTTTTCGGGTTGTATTCCTGTGCTGAAAACATTGGACTTGGAAAGAATATCCTCTTTGATATGAGCCGGAATCAGGGAAAATGGAGGTATGAATTGCACCCCATGATTAGAAGCCCGACAGATGCGAACCAGTTGCGACAAATTGGGTTGTCGGAACACATCTGCGATAGTGAGTCGAATTCCATCTTGACTCGCTTCGCCGACAAGCTTCATGGCTGCGATTGAGTCGCCACCAAGGCGGAAGAAGCTATCATCCAGTCCGATGCTCTCCGGCTCAATGTTTAGTACGCGGGCCCACAGCTGCTGCATTGTCCTCTCTGCGGCCGACATATGCTGCTGTTCCACAGGCCCTTAGCAGACCGCCTCTCTTTGTTGTCGCTGCTTAAGAGTTTTGCGGTTGACTTTGCCATTCTAGTTGACTGGCATTGTGTCAAGGATAGTGATTGTCTGGGGAACCATGTAAGCCGGAAGCTGGCATTGGAGCATCTCGTGCAACTGCTGTTCGGTATTCCGTAGGAACTGGTGCTGCAACAGCTTGCTGCTAAGACTGTGCAGTGGACGATCCGCGTGATTGGTAGGGAACCGGAACAGCACCTGTCCTTCTCCATGCTCTTTCTTATGGTGATAGAAGATAGCGTCTAAACCGCCCTTCTAGGAGTACTGCCTACTCTAGCTAATCTTAACCTAGTAACCTACTTTCTAGGCAACTTTAACTAAGTCTATAGTAGAAAGTAATAAGATATTCTGTGCTTTATAACAAACAGAGAAGATCTAGTCCTGCTAAGTAAGTAATTCTGTTGCTGCATTACCTAGCGCATTAATAAAGTAGCAACTTAAAATAGTCTTACTGTGTAGGATGTTACTTACAGCTATAATAAGTGCACTAAAGGTGCTCTTTAGTTGCTATAATAGAGACTTATAATCTATCTAGCGCTTTATAAAGTTAATCTACCTGTCTTGCTAAATGTGTTAAACTTCCTGCTCCTGCTAGCCTTA
>NW_022985172.1:185982-189516 GCF_010093535.1 Lindgomyces ingoldianus
CATAGCTTTGTAATTTATTACTTATGTTAAATAGAATTATGCTAGTGCCTAATCTAATCTTAAGAACATTCCTAGGCCCTTAGCTATTTAGTAGCATTGCAATTATGTTATCTAGCTACTTACGCATCTCTGCCTTATTTATGTTACTGCTGTTGTACATAGACGTCTATCTAATAAAGTTGCATCTAATAGTTTTAGGTTAAACATTATAGATTAGTAAATAAATCTTAGAATTAAACTGCTTCTTTTATATGTTAATATGCTGTAATTTATTACTGTTACTAGCGTGCTTATTAGCTAGTAAATTACCTTTATAGATTATAATAAAGCTAGTAAGTCTAGCTTTGTTACTATTATGTTGTTGCAGCACAGCTACTGCGTTACTTACAGATCTATAGCTACAGAGGACATGCTTAATCTCTTCTAGCTTAATGTAATGTCCTTAGATTTTAATTTGTCTATCTATGCAGCTAAAGAACTCTAACTAACTATCTATAGAGCGATGGCAGACGTAGTCGCCTGTGCGATAAGCCTTAACAGTCTAGCTAGTAACTATAACTGTAACAAAGCAATTAATGTCTAGCTAAGGATTAGTGTATCCCTAGGCTACACTATTACCTGTAACAACAAGCTCTTTAATAACCCTAAGTAGTATAAGTTATAGGCTTAAATCTATAACATAAGCACTAGAGTTACTAAGTGCGTAGCTAACAGGAATACTATTAGAGCAATTTTTATTCTTGTATAGAATAAAAGTTGTGCTAAATGTTATATTCTTAGTAAGTCTATATTTATTAATAAACTTACTTATTAGGAACTTTTTTACTACTAAAAAGTTATGTAGATAAAGTGCTTTACCTTCTACATAAAGCATCTTAAGTATAGCAAGCACTGCTAGAGATTCTAAAACATAGTGCCTTAACAAAGATAGTGTTAGGAAAGCTGTGCAGACGTAGTACTGCTAGAAGGTACGTAGAACATCCTTAAGGCCTAGCACTGCTGTTGCGTTAAGGTAAACTAATGTGCTACTATTTAAAAGACAGGCATATATCTCCTAAGTAGAGCTGTTAAAGCTAAGGTTTACTATATATGCTATTACTAGCAAAGCTAAAAGGTGCTGCACTAGGTTGTTATCTCTTACTAAGCGCATAATGCTGTAGTGTTCTACTATAACTCTCTTTAGCTAGCCTGTAGATCCTAAGGTAAACATAACATAGGTAAGGCTAGTTGCTAGCAGCCTAATAACTTTAGTACCTATAGATATTTTTAACATATTATAAGCCTAATTATCTAGGGTGTTTGTAATCTATACAAACTTAACGTTACTAAGCTTTAAGTTAAAAGGCTAGATATTAGCCCTAATAAAAATAATTTTATAACTTAAAAGTAAAAAAATAATAGCTTCTATCTACTTCTCTAAGATCTTAATGTTAAACAGTAAGTATACTAGATAGGCCTTAAAGATGCCTAGGAACGCAATAATAGTCTAACAGCTTTAACTTGCATACACGCCTACTAGACTCTTAGAAGCAAACATCTGCTTTACTAGCTACTAAGTAAGAAAGTTAGACACTTTATTAAGCTAAGCATAAGTTATCTCTATTAAAGCATTTTTTATAGCAATTCTTAACAGATAGGCAGAAGCTTACTAGTAAAAGAGGTTAATAATGCTTAACTTACGCAGGTAGGTAGTCTCTTTAATGTAAATAAAGCTTATTACATTAAGCTTGTAATAATTAGTGTTAGTTAGTAGTAGAATAGAAGCAACTACTACCTTTAGCTTCTTAAGACATGCCTTAAAAATGTTAGAATAAAGTAATAGCATGTTATTAATTGTCTTAGCAGCATAAAGGTTAGTTAAGTAAAAGACACTACCCTATAGTCTGTCTAGATGCTAGAAGAAGTAGAACTTAAGATTAAACCTAGAGGTTATTGTAGTGTATAATCCTTCTATTTCTACACTAGCTAGTGTTAGCTGTCCTAAGTTTTGCTAGAAGTGTATAGTAAAAAAAAGTTAGATAATTAGGTAATAAAATAAGTCTCTATCTTACTTAAGCTAAAAAATAATGCACTTAAATAAAACATCTTAGTTTATAAGAGAAGTAACTGCTATAGCCTAAACTTATTAGACAAGCTCTTTAAAGAATTTCTTTTTAACTATAATCTAGAGGCACTGTATATTAATAAAAAATCTAATTATATTTTTTAGCTACTAGTAATCTTAATTAGCATTTACTATGCTAATAGTTGCATCTTTTTATCTAGTAAGTTAGAAGTGTGTAGTCTAGAAAGCAGTAAGAAGGACTATAAATAGTGTAACTTTATAAACTTTATAGAACTGTACTAGTTTTACATGTAGAAAGCTGCTAATTTTTAATGTCTAAATATTAGCCTTACTAGACAACATAGCAGGTCTTAGCTTGTTATAAAGAAGCTCTGCTAGTTAGCTTATCTATAGCTGCGTAAGCTAGTAGCTAAGCTGCCTGTAGTGCTAATCTACCTAAGCTTGCTGCTTTTACTAAACAGAAAAGTTATAGTACTAAATAAACAATAGTTGTACTTAAAAAAGCAGATTCTGTTTATTAATTACAGCTAAGTAAAATGTAGGTAGTTTACGCATAAGCACATTAACAGACTAGCTGTCTAACATAATATAATGCATAATAATAGATAACATATAATTATTATTTTTAACTTAGTAGACTAATACTCTCTATCTAGGCTTAGTTTAGAGATTAAATAGTGTTCTCTAGTCCTGCTACACAGCATCTATAAGTCTCTGTTTATTACCTAGTAGAATATTAATAATGTTTAATCTCTTTGCGTAGAACAGTTAAACTATTTGCACACTTTTATTACTAATAGTAGTAAAAGTTGTTTAAAGAGTTTTATAGCAATTTTTAATAAAAAAAATTATAAAGTTAAGCGCTTTAAGCTAGAAAAAGCCCCTAACATGTACTATAAGAGGCATAAGATACTAATTTAGGCTAGAGTGTAGTTCTTTTAAGAACTATAGCTAGCCTTACGTAAATAATTACTTAACAGGGCTAACATAATTAATGTTTATAATAGCAGTAGAAGAGTTGTAGGCTAGTTTAATAGTAGTAGAGGTTAGCTAGTCTAGCTATAGATTTTAAAAGATGTCTATAACACTAAGCTGTATTCTTATCCTTTAGGCCTTACTAATAAGCTTTATAGTAATAATAGAGTTACTACTAAGCTAAAAGAAGTTATTGTCTAGTCTAATGCTCTCTAGCATAATATGTAGCGCTTGCGCCTACAGCTTCTACATTATTCTCTCTACTACTAACATTTTTTACTAATTTACAGGCTTTTAACTAACGGCCTGTTATTATTATAGTTACTTTAGTGTTTTATAGTTAACTTTACTATTCTAATTAACTAGCATTGCGTCTAAGATAGTAATTGTGTGAGGAACTATGTAGAGAGAAAGCTAGCCTTAAAGCATCTTGTGTAACTAGTGTTTAGTATTCTGCAGAAACTAATACTGCAACAGCTTACTACTAAGACTGT
>NW_022985172.1:190383-192452 GCF_010093535.1 Lindgomyces ingoldianus
TAATCTTAAGAACATTCCTAGGCCCTTAGCTATTTAGTAGCGTAGTAATTATGTCTTCTAGCTACTTACTTATTTCTGTCTTATCTATGTCACTGCTATTGTACATAGACGTCTATCTAATAAAATTACGTCTAATAGTCTTACATAGCATGTTGTAGATTAGTAAGTAGATCTTATAATTAAACTGCTTCTTCTATGTATTAATAAGCTGTAATTTGCTACTGTTAATAGTGTGCTTATTAGCTAGAGAATTACCTTTATAAATTATAATAAAGCTAGCAAGTTAGGCCTTATTACTATTATGCTGTTGCAGCATAGCCACTGCGTTACTTATAGATCTATAGTTGCAGAGGACATGCTTAATCTCTTCTAGCTTAACATAATGTCCTTAGATTTTAATCTGCCTATCTATGCAGCTAAAGAACTCTAACTAGCTATTTATAGAGCAATAGGAGACATAGTTGCCTGTATAATAAGCTTTAGCAGTCTAGCTAGCAACTATAACTGTAATAAAGCAATTAATGTCTAGCTTAGGATCTGTGTATCCCTAGGCTACACTATTACCTGTAACAATTGTAAGGCCGAGATGGTGCTTACGTGCGACGGGTATATATACTATTCTGTACGCAATAATTAACGTTAGTTAATTATTCGCACCTTTTTAGTTGTATTAGCGTAGTGGTACAGAGCTCCGTCCTTACAACAATAAGCTTTTTAATAACTCTAAGTAGTATAAGTCTTAGGTTTAAATCTATAACATAGGCGCTAGAATTACTAAGTGCGCAGCTAATAGGCACACTATTAGTGCAGTTCTTATTCTTATGTAGAATAAAAACTATGCTAAAGGTTGTATTCTTAGTTAGGCTATAGCTATTAATAAACTTACTTATTAGAAAATTTCTTACTATTAAAAAGTTACTTAAATAAAGTGCTTTACCTTCTATGTAAAGTATAGAGAGCTTAAAGAGTACAGCTAGAGATTCTAAGGCGTAGTGTCTAAACAAAAAGGGTGTTAAAAATGCTGTGCAAACATTATGCTGCCTAAAAGTATATAAGACATCCTTAGGTTCTAACACTGCTATTACATTAAGGCAAATAAGCATGCTGCTATTTAAAAGACAGCTATATATCTTCTATGTTAACACATTAAACACAAGGTTTATTATGTGTGCTATTACTTAAGAGGCTAAAAGGTGCTGCACTAAGTTATTATCTCTAACTAATTACATAATGCTGCAGTGTTCTACTATAACTCCTTTAGGCTAGCCTGTAGATCCTAAGGTAAACATAACATAAGCAAAACTAGTTGCTAACAGTCTAATAACTTTAGCATATATAAAAATTACTAAATTATTATAAGCCTGCTTATCTAGAGTGTCTATAATCTATATAAACTTAACATTACTTAGCTGTAGGTCTAAAGAAGAGTTATCTGCTTTAATAAAAATAATTCTTTAACCTAGAAGTAAAGAAAGTATAGTTTTTATCCTTTTTCTAAAGATTTTAACATTAAACAGCAAGTATGCTAGATAGGCCTTAAGGATGCCTAGGAACGCAACAATAGCTAGATAGCTGCAACTTGCATACACACCTACTAGACTTTTATAAGTAAATAACTACTTTGCTAGCTACTAAGTAAAAAAGTTAGACGCCTTGCCTAGCTAAGCATAGCTTATCTTTATAAAAGTATCTTTTATAGTAATCTGTAATAGATAGGCAGAAGCTTGCTAGCAGAAAAGGTTAACAATACTTAACTTGCGCAGGTAGTCTGTCTTTTTAATATAAACAAGGCCTATTATGTTAAGCTTATAATAATTAGTGTTAGTTAATAATAAAATTAAGGCAACTATTACCTTTAGCTTCTTAAGACATGCTTTTAGAACATTAGAATAAAGTAATAGCATGTTATTAATTATCTCTAGAGCATAAAAGTTAGTTAAGTAAAAGACACTACCTTATAGTCTGTCTAGCTGTTAGAAGAAGTAGAACTTAAGATTAAACCTAGAGGTTATTGTAGTGTATAATCCTTCTATTTCTACACTAGCTAGTGTTAGCTGTCCTAAGTTTTG
>NW_022985172.1:194659-223720 GCF_010093535.1 Lindgomyces ingoldianus
TATTAGATAACTAAGTTTATAATAACAAGATTTGCAGTAATTAGTAGTCCTAGCCGCCTAACGTCTACTGCTATAGCCTTGTGCATGTGCACCTTGCCTGTTAGCGCAGGCATAGACTAAGCAGTAGCTGTGATAAAGTTAACAGCTTTTTAAAATAGCTTAAGGCTAACATAACTTTGCAATCTATTACTTACATTAAACAGGATTATGCTAGTGCCTAATCTAATTTTAAGAACATTCCTAGGCCCTTAGCTATTTAGTAGCGTGTTAATTATGTTATCTAGCCACTTGCGCATCTCTGCCTTGTCTATGTTGCTGCTGTTATA
The DNA here is from genome assembly GCF_010093535.1 of Lindgomyces ingoldianus. NCBI lineage: Eukaryota > Fungi > Ascomycota > Dothideomycetes > Pleosporales > Lindgomycetaceae > Lindgomyces > Lindgomyces ingoldianus. The sequence goes on from NW_022985172.1 coordinate 194,986, forward strand.
CATAGACGTCTATCTAATAAAGTCACGTCTAATTGTCTTACCTTAAATGTTATAGATTAGTAAGTAGATCTTAGAATTAAACTGCTTCTTCTATTTATTAACATGCTGCAATTTGTTATTATTGCTAGCGTGCTTAGTATCTAGCAAACTGCTTTTATAGATTGTAACAAAGCTAGCAAGTTAGGCCTTATTGCTATTATGCTGCTGTTGCACAGTTACTGCGTCACTTACAGATCTGTGACTACAGAGGACATGCTCAATCTCCCCTAGCTCTACACAATGTCCCCTAATCTTAATCTGTTCATCTATTCAGCCAAAGAACTCTAGCTGACCATATATCAGACAATGACGGACGTAGTCACCTGTGCAATAGGCTTTCACCGTCTAGCCAGCAAGCGTGACTGTAACGAAGCGATTAATGTCTTGCTAAGGATTAGTGTATCCCTAGGCTACACTATTGCCTGTGACCACAAGTTCTCTAATAACTCTAAGTGGTACAAGTTACAGGTTTAAATCTATAACGTAGGCACCCAAGTTACTAAGTGCACGGCCAATAGGTACGCTATTAGTGTACTTCTTATCCTTTTGCAAAACAAAGCTTGTGCTTATACCTGTGTTCTTAGTTAGACCATAGTAATTAATAAGCGTGCATGTAAGGAGGTTTTCTGTGGCGAAGAAGTCTCGCGGGTACAGTGCTTCACCTCCTAAGCAAAGCATTTCGATTGCAGCAAATAGGGCGGGGCACTCTATAGTGTAGTGCCTGAAAAGCGCCGGAGTGAGCACGGCCATCCAGATGTCGTGTCTGTTGAATATCTGAAGCATAGCCTCTGGGTCCAGAACTACCATTGCGTCAATGCATACGAGCGTTCCACCGTTCAACAGGCAGGCATATATCTCCCATGTCGACACGTCAAAAGCTAGGTTGGTCATGTGTGCCATAACCCGGGAAGCCGGCAGGTGCTGAACAAGGTTGTTGTCTCTCACCAAGCGCACAATGCCGCGGTGTTCCACCATAACTCCCTTCGGCTGGCCTGTCGATCCCGAAGTGAACATGACATAGGCAAGGCTCGTCGCTGACGGCCCGACGACCATAGTACATGTAGACATTTTCGACTCATGGTAAGCCTGTTCATCCAGAGCGTCTGTAATCCGTACAAACTGGATGTTGCTCATCTTCAGGTCCGGACACTGGCAATCCGCCCCAACAAAAACGATCCTCTAGCCTAGAAGAGAGGAAAGTATAGCTTCCATTCGCTTCCCTAGGATCCTGGCGTCAAACGGCAAGTATGCTAGATGGGCCTTAAGGATGGCTAGGAACGCAACAATAGTCTGACAGCTTCGACTTCCATACACGCCCACCAAACTCTCAGGAGCAAATGCCCACTGTGCCAGCCACCGAGCAAGTACATCGGACGCCCTGTCTAGCTGATTGTAGCTCATCTCGATTGAAGCATCTTTCACGGCAATCCTTGATGGATAGGCAGAGGCTTCATGGCGGAAGAGGTCGACAATGCTTGACTCGCGCGGGTAGGCGGTCTCTTTAACACAAACAAGGCCCATTGCGTTCAGCTTGTGATAATCAGCCTCAGTCAGTAGCGGAATAGAGGCAGCCACCGCCTCCAGCTCCTTGAGACATGCTTCTAGAACGTTAGAATAGAGTGACAGCATGTTGTCAATCGTCTCTGGAGCATAGAGGTCAGTCGAGTAGAAGACACTACCCTGTAGTCCGTCCGGATGCTGGAAGAAGTGGAACTCAAGATCAAACCTCGTGCTTGTTGCTCCATGCAACCCCTCCGTTTCTACGCCCGCTAGCATGAGCTGTCCTAAGTTTCGCTGAGAGTGTACAGCAAAAACAAGCTGCACAATCGGGTGACGAGATAGGTCTCTATCTTGCTTAAGCTGAGAGACAATGCGCTCAAATGGAACGTCCTGGTTTGCAAGGGAAGCAACTGTTACACCGTGGACCTGTCAGACAAGCTCTTCAAAAGTCTCCTCTTTAACTCTAATCCAAAGGCACTGCATGTTAACAAAAAATCCAATCATATCTTTAAGCTCCCACCAATCTCAATTCGCATTTGCAGTGCCAATAGTCGCATCTTCTTGTCCAGTGAGTCGGAATTGTGTTACCCGGAAAGCAGCAAGCAGGGCCACAAAGAAAGTCACCCCATGCACTTTACAGAATTGTTCCAACTTGGCATATAATAGGCCGCTAATCTCTAACGTCCGCACATCGGCTTTTCCAGACAACGTGGCGGGTCTAGGCTTGTCACAAAGGAGCTCTGCCGGTCGGCTTGTCTGTAGCTGCGTGAGCCAGTAGCTCAGCTGCCTCTGGTGCTCATCCACCTGAGCTTGCTGTCTCTGCCAAACAGAAAAGTCACAGTACTGAATAGGCAAAGGTTGTACTTGAGAGAGCGGATCCTGTCCTGCGATAGCGGCTGAGTAAAATGCAGACAGTTCACGCATAAGCACATCGACAGACCAACCGTCCGAGACAATGTGATGCATGACAATAGACAGCACGTGATCGTCTTCCTTAATGCGGTAGACTGATACTCTCCATCCAGGCTCAGTTCGCAGGTCAAAGGGAGTCGCTTAGTCCTGCTGCACTGCATCCGCGAGGCCCTGTTCGTCGCCTGGGAGAATGTCGATGACGTTCAGTTCCCTAGCATGGAAAGGTTGAACTATTTGCACACTTGTACCGCCAATGGTAGCGAAGGTCGTGCGTAACGTTTCATGGCGATTTTCAATCGCAAGAAGGGCGGAATTGAGGGCCGTAAGTTGGAGGGGGCCCTTAATATGCATTGCAACCGGCACAAGATACCAAGTCAGACCTGGGTGCAGTTCTTCCAAGAACCACAGCCGGCCTTGCGCAAACGATTGCTCGACAGGCCCAACATGATTAACATGCGCAATAGCGGCGGGAGGGTCGCAAGTCGATCTAATGGCAGTTGAGGTCACCTGTTCTAGGCGTAGATTACAAAAGATGTCTGCGACGCTTAACTGCATCCCTGTTCTGCAGGCCTCGCCGACAAGCTTCATGGCTGCGATCGAGTCACCACCCAGGCGGAAAAAGCTGTCGTCCAGACCGATGCTCTCTGGCTCAATGTGCAGCACTTCAGCCCATAGCTTTTGCATCGCACTCTCTGCCTTTATCAATGGTAGTCGCTTCAGTCCCTGGCTGAAAGTTCGCATCTCGACCAGTTGCTGGGCCGAGAACGAGGCCCCAATCTCTCGCAGTCGCTTCCGGTCAATCTTCTTTAATGACGTCGCCGGCAGTTGTGGTATTGGAATGAACACTGTTGGCACCATGTACCGTGGAAGAAATCGCTCTAGTCTGTCCTAGAGCGTCCATATGGCACTCTGTGTCCGCATCCGCGGCACTACGTATGCACCATACTCGTTCGCCTGAGTGTCTGTGCTATTGTTAACAACGATGAAACAAACAAGTATACTCTCTTCATCTGTCTAAGGCGTGATAAGCTCCACTGCAATGTCTTTCACGTTAGCCTTTGCCTGCTGAGCTTGATGCTCTATCTCTCCTAGTTCAATACGCTGCCCGCGAAGCTTAACCTGATTGTCTTTCTGCCCTAGCAGCTCAATCGACCCATCTTGCTTGTGCCTAGCCAGGTCTCCAGTCTTGTATAGACGAGATCCACATCCGTCTGTTCCGAAGAATGCTCTCCATGCAGGTGCCTTGATGAAAGTGGCGGCTGTCTTGTCTGGCTTGTCAATGTACTCCACGCCGAGTATAGGCCCTTCAATCAGCACCTCACCAATGGCTCCTGTTGGAACAAGCCTATTGTGGTCATTTAGATTGACGATCCAGTAGATACCTGTGCTGGCTCGGCCTACATCCTTAGTTGTGGAGGTACTATTTAGTCTTATGGATGAGACGAAACCGGATGTCTCGCTACTTCCGTATGTTTGCCGCAGGTGCACCTGGGCTTCCCACTGCCTAATCTGAGAAATTCGTATAGGCTCCCCACCTATGCATAGAGTAGTCAATGATGGGACCAACTCAGGGTTAAGGAGATCGAGGACAGTGGAAGTAAGGAATGCCCAGTTTATCTTCATCTTTGAGATAGCCGATGCCAGATGACTTGTTCGTTCCTCGTCGGTTGGGATGCAAATGCAGCCCCCATGAACAAGAGACAGAAGAATTTCGGCTAATGACCCAGCGAAAGAGTAAGATCCAAACTGCAGTGTTCGAGTACCTGTCTGCATTCCGACGTAGTGACCGTGGCCAACTACGGCAGAGCACGCTGACTGATGCGCGATTCTGCATCCCTTCGGTTCACCCGTGCTTCCAGATGTAAAGATGACATAGGCAGTATCTATAGGCTGTACAGTGACGCTCCATGGGTATTTTCGACTGAACTGCACCATCGAATCTCTCGTGATGACCACAACGGCCTTAACTAAACCTTCCACGACTGGGGCGCTCGCTTGAGATGCTAGTGCGAGCGTACTGGATGATCTGCTGCACATCAATTTCAGACGCTCGTAGGGCAGAGATGGATCAAGAAGGAGAAATGCTCCCCCTGCCTTGAGCACCGCCACCATCGACACTATTGTCCACATTGACTTCTCAAAGCACAGCGGAACAATGTTATTGGGCCTGACACCAAGGGCCACGAGGTGGCCTGCCAGTCTAGTCGACAGCGCGTCCAGCTCGCCATACGTCATCTCGCCGTCCCAAGCACAGACAGCAGGCGCATCGGGCCGCGCCATGGCCTGCTCTTCAAACAAGCCATGAAGGCATCGTTCAACCGCCGCTGGTATTTCACGGTTCCATGCCCACAGCTCCGTCCTGTCCTCGGGTGTGAGCGCGTCGATATCCGCCACCTTATCTTCTGGCTTAGCTCTAGCCAGTTGTTGCATGACGACGCTGAACTGGCTCAGCAGCTTCTTAACTAACCATTCCTCTAAGACCCGCTTGTCGAAGCTAGCCTCGATCTGAACCCCTTCGGCGGCCAGTGTGCACTGCAGCATCAGTCCATATGTCGTGAAGTCCTGAAGCTCGGAGCGTCCACGCCATTCCCCCAGTCCCTCATCACTCTTAAGATCATTGCTTACAGGCTGTACAACAAGCAGCGTTTGGAAGCCGCAAGCATGCCGGGTGCCCGGTGCGATCTTGGCTATGTGCTGTAGCCCCGTCTGCTCGTATGGGATCATCTCCGTTGCCTGCTGTTGCAAACTCTGCAGGAAGGCAAGCACAGTCTGATCGCCTACTAGCTTTACTCGCACAGGCACGGTTGCGATGGTGGGCCCAATCATGGCCTCAATGTCAGAAACAGGGGCGTTCCGTCCAGTGACCGTGGTGCCGAACACCACGTCGTCCAAGTTGGTGTACCGACTGGCGATGATGGCCCAAGCAGCGCGCACGAGCGTCGACGTCGTTGTGTCGGAGGGTACCTTTGGGAGTGGAGGGCATTGATAGTGCATTATTGCATCTGCGACTGGCTGCTGCACCGCCGCTGGCAGTGGAGGGAACAGTGTCGCTTGGCAGTCATCGAGAGCTTTCTGCCAGTACAGCGCCGCTACCTCCTGGTCTTGCTGGCCGAGATACTTGATGAAAGCATGGAAGCCAGGCTGCTGTTCTACTATGCCCTCTGTGTAAGCCTTGGTAACCGCGCTGACGATCCGAGGCATCGACCAGCCGTCGTACAGCGCATGGTGGATTGTCCATACCATCCAGCGCTTCTCTTCTTTCGCTTCCTTGACGAGGGCGTACCGTGTCAGCGGATCGCCGAGTCCCATGGAGACTGACTTATCCTCCTCAAGATACTCTTCCAGTCCTTCTGCCTCAATCCACGGGATGTCCTCTGCCATCACGGCCTGCAGCAAGCCAAGCCTACTATTCTGCACGATCCGCGTGCGCAAGACTGGCATTGATCGGACGACATGCTCCCAAGCAGCTCGCAAAATGTCTTCTTCTATGTCGGCCCGCAGCTCTAGAACGCTCTGCATGATGTAGTCGCCGGCTCGTTTCGACGTCAGCGACACCAGTCCTTCCTGCAGCGGTGAGCATGGGTAGATGTCCTCGACAATGCTCGCGTCAACGCTGCAGCTCGCAGCCGCTTCCTCCCGGATGTGGGCTACCTCCACATCTTCACCCAGGAGAGAATAGGAAGGGATGTCTTCAGCCATGTTGCTACTGTTGCTGTAGTCCAGTCCAACCAGGTCGGCAATTGTAGGATTGCGGAATATGTCTGCGACGCTCAGCTGAATCCCCGCTCTGCGAGCCTCACCGACAAGCTTCATGGCTGCGATCGAATCACCACCCAGTCGAAAGAAGCTGTCGTCCAGACCGATGGTCTCCGGCTCGATATGCAGCACTTCCGCCCATAACTCCTGCATCGCCCTCTCTGCCTTTGTCGATGGTAGTCGTTTCTGTCTCTGGCTGGATGTCCGCATCTCGGCCAGCTTTTGGGCAGAGAATGAGGCCCCAATCTCCCGTAGCCGCTTCCTGTCTGTCTTTCCTGACACTGTCATTGGCAACCGTGCAATGGCAAAGTACACATTTGGTAACATGTAGCTCGGCAGCCGCTCTGCCAGTTTCTTGTCTGATTCAACCGGATTGATCACCCGTATCAGTGAGCCAGAGTTGGCCGTTTTATCTGTCGTTATTTCACTGCCTATCTTTTCATCCAGCTGTAGGAAGGCTGCTAGCATTGCACCGTGTTTCTCGCCCTCAGGCATGATGACTTCGACTGCCATCTGTTTGGCCTCTGGTATGCACTCTCGCACATGGTGCTCGATTTCGCCGAGCTCGACTCGCTGGCCTCGTATCTTAACTTGGTCGTCCTTGCGGCCCATATAGATGAGGTCGCCTTCGGGCCCGTAGTGGACCAGGTCGCCCGTCTTGTACATTCTGCCGTGTCGGCCTGGGTAGCCTCCTCCACCTCGCAACAGCCAGGTTGGATCACCGATGAAAGCTGCATTGGTCTTCTCAGCGTCGTTGAGGTAGCCACGTGCGAGGATCGGCCCTTCAACCAAGAGCTCCCCGATCGACCCTGTAGGAGCCAGCTTGTTATGGTTCTCTGGGTCTACCACCCAGCTGACAGAAGCAATCGACTTTCCAAGCAATCCCGACCTGAAGCCTTCTATGCCGATATATCCCGTACAGAATATACAGGACTCTGTGGGACCATATGCATTGATGACCTTGATCTGACCTCTCCAAGCCTCGCAATCAGCCAGCGTGATTCTTTCCGCCCCAAGCACCAATGTCCTCAGTGTTACAATCGATTTAGGGTCTAATAATCGTGCAACAGTCGGGGTGAGATAGGCCCAGTTTACGACCATAGTGTTAATGGCATTAGATAGATTGTTGCGCCGATGACTCTCAGACGGGACGCAGATACAACCTCTAAACATCAAGGTCGTGAAAGTCTCAGTAATGCATACGTCAAACGTGTAGGCAGCGAACTGAAGAGCTCGAGTGTGCTGTGTGAACCCGAAAACTCTCCCATGGCCTAAGCAGCTGGTAGTGACCGCTCGATGTTCCAGAACGACGCCTTTTGGTGTTCCAGTACTTCCAGAGGTGAAGATGATGTACGCAGCGTTCCCTGGTTCTACAACAGGATGAATCTCGTCCGTCTCGACATGGAGCTGGGCGATGGTTGCTTCACACACTGTGACAATGTTGAGGGCAGAATCCTCCCATAGAGTTGAGTATTGGGCCGACGTCAGCATTATCATAGCCCCCGTCTGGTCGAAGATCTCCTTGTGGCGGCTTGCTGGATGCTCTGGATCCAGGGGGACAAATGCTCCACCCGCTTTGAGGACTGCCAACATCGCGACAACAGTCCACATGGACTTCTCAAAGCACAGCGGCACAGTGTCCTCTAGCTTGATTCCGAGTCTGACAAGTTGGCCTGCCAGCTTGGTCGACATCGCGTCCAGCTCGCCGTACGTCATCTCGCCGTCCCACCCGTGAATAGCGAGCGAAGCAGGATTGCTTTGAGCGATTGTCTTGATGAGCTCATGCACGCACTGCTCGACGCTTGCCGGTACTGCATGGTTACGGAGCCAAAGCTCTTCAATATCCTTGCTCTCCCCACCGTGTAATGCTTGGGAACTTGTATCCTCCATCTTTGGCTGAATACTTCTGGTGTCAGAACGAGGGATAATTTTCTCTTCGATTTGGTGTCAACGTAAAGTTCTTTAGGAGTTTGATTGAACAAAAGATTTGGCGGCTTCCCCTGACCAAAGCTGGGTGAAGTCCAGCTATGAGCTATGGATCAAAAGATCAACCAATACGTAGCCTTGGCCTAGCTCATCCTTGAATGCGCCGTCCGTCCAATGATGTGCAAAACCTAAATGCTATGGTTCTAGCTGTGCTGCGGCACCTCGATCCTGCTGCTGGTCTGCAGCTCCGTCACACTGCGTTGTCGCGCGAGGAACGGGTAGCATGACATTGCTTGGCAGGATGCTGACTTTAAGCCCGTAACAAAGGTTCTCCTGTCGAGGTTAACGCTCCGCCCCGCCCCACTCCCACCCCAATTTCCCCCTTTACCCGGTTGTCGGCGATGTCAACATGTGTGCCTGCGGCGCGGTATTGACATGTGTGCCGCTCCGCGGTCGATACGCTGCGAGGCACGAGACAAGTGACGGTCGCATGATATGGGGCGATCTCTAACGCCATCAGTTCAGGAGAGTCCAGGAGTAGAGCCGATGTGCCTTAAACACTAAACGTTGGAAATGGAGGGTGAGCGCAAAGCGAGACTTCACAAGATGTTGCTGCCAAGCTAGGACCTTCTGCAGATGGTCGGCAAACGAATCTGCCAGTGGCCGACGCACTAGGGCATTTCGGCACTAAGCGATACCCAAAAAAGCTTAGCTCGTGTCCTTAACCTTACCTCACAATCAGTGAACAACACCTTACCTCCCTGGCAAATTGTCCCGTGTGCGTATGTGTTTTACTGTGGACACGCACCCTGTTAAACATGGACGTTTCGGTCTAATCTTCCTCCATTTCAGAAGTCAACCTTGAGACCTGCTCGTACACTGCCCAACACGCCCCCAGCAGCTACTTATGTCATCAACTCCTACATTCGCACCAGATGACTTGAGGAACGAAAATCCACGAAGCAAAAGCTAAGTTAGTTACCTGCATTGCCATTACCAAAGTAGCCTTTAGTTTGTTACTCATGGCGACACGAAGGACCTTGGTACTACGGCGTCTTCGTCTTCCCAAGTCTCCAAAGCAATGAGCAACACCTAGTGCTTGCTAGAGAGTATTGCAAACATGCAAATACGAATTTGGGGGAAAAAGTACTTCCATAATAAGCTCTGTCGTGCGAAATTCAATCGGCAATCAAAAGTCCTATCTTCGCGTATGTTACTGAGAATCACTCTTTCAACGGAATAATGAATTGCCATCTCGCTCTGCCACCGAAATAATGATCCATTGGATAAAGCGACGACATAGAAATCCAGACTATTTACGATAAATCAAGAATCCGAACGTACTACACGTTTCAGTGGTGTCCTAGTACTCCTTGTGGTTTGTACGCCTCTTCTAAATAATGTTCTTCTTCATCAGTCAGCGCCTTGCCCCTTGCCGCTAATGCCTCGTCAATTCGCTCGACACTGCTGAAACCTATTATTGGGGCCGTTACACGACGGTTCAACCATGCTAAGGCCACATGGCTCATTGGCCAATTGCGTCGTCTTGCAACTTCGCATACCCGTTGTATTATTTCCTGTGAGTTGGTGCTATCATTGTGGTAGAACGCTCCGTTCTTGTTGACAGAAGACCGCAATGTTTGTCTGTTCTGTCCCGGCGCGCGCGCAAGCTGACCGCCAGCCAATGGTGCCCACTGATAACATGTTATCAAATACCTCAGGTGAACATAGGCCATACACTTCTTACCGGGATTACTCCAACTCCAGTTTCCTTACAGAACTGATTCATTTCACGTTCCTCTTCGCGATACAACAAGCTGTAGTGATTTTGCATGGCGACAAATTTCGTGAAGCCACGCTTTTCCGCGGTGTGCTGTAAGGTTGCGAACTGATATGCCCACATAGAGCTAGCGCCTAAATACCGCACCTTGCCAGACTTCACCAGGTCATGGAGTGCTTGCATCGTTTCCTCAGGTGCAACAGTGGGATCGTAACGATGGATTTGCAGCACATCGATGTAAGGCGTATTGAGTCTTTCGAGCGAGTCTTCAACTGCATTGAATATGGCACCTCTTGAGAGCCCTGGCCATGAAGTAGCGTTCACCAAGTATCGGCAGTATAATATAGATGAAGGCAACATTGTACTTACCCCACTGGTTTATGTAGTCCTTACTTTGGTCTGCAAGATCGCCATGCATAGCTACTCGAGACGCAGCGTCAAAGTTCTCCGGATCGCATGTCACGCGATAGCATTTGGTCATAATAGTGAGCTTGCGACGAGGGATGTTGTATGTTTGCACTGCTTTTCCCATAACTCTTTCAGACTGTCCGTTCGAGTAGATGTTCGCCGTATCCCACTACTATGGTAAGCGTGAGATCTTTTCCACCGTCGGGGCCGTACAACCGACTGTGTTGATCCCTTTGTCGTATGCATACTTTAACAATGGAAGCGCCTACAACTCAAGGTTAACTACGATCGTAAGGTCCAGTTTACTAACCTTTTCTTCATCAAGCACCCATGGTAGCCATTGTGAGGTGCCAACTTGGGCTCCACCGAAGATTGGGTTGGACACCCTCAAGCCACTTCTGCCTAGCAGACGGAATTCTGCCTTAGTGGCCTGAATGGACCTGTTCAAGGCTGCTGGGACTCCACTGAAGTTTGCTGCCAATGACCGATTCATGTTTACTGGGGGTTAAGTGGACTCGGCTCGTGGAAGGTATAGAGAAGAATCCTGTCTTTCGCATTCAGACGGAGGAAAAAGTGCTGTTTAGATAATGAAATCGCTCACATTTAAGAGTCGTGGCGGGCTCCCTATGTCCTAGTATCGTTGTACGCTTCGTGAAGAAGTAGTGAAGCACCGTGGCTCAGGGGCTACAGGCAAGTAGATGTTGTTTGAAAAATGCCTTTGGCAGCTTCTAATCGCTAGACTCGAAACAAGCCCAGCTGGGGAGGCCTCTCATACTCGTAATTGCTTGAGTGGAATGCCCACTGGATCGAAAGATCAACCAATACGTAGCCTTGCCCTTGCTCCTTGAATGCTCCGTCCGTCCAATGATGCACAAGACCTGAATGTTATGGTTACAGCGGTGCCGCGACACCTCGATCCTGCTGCTCGTCTGCACCTTCGTCACACTGAGTTCCCGCGTGAGGCACAGCGTAGCATGACATTGCTTGGCAGGATGCTAACTTTAAGTCAGTGACAAAGCTTCTGCTCTCGACAGTAACGCCCCGCCCCGCCCCCTCCCGCAATTGCTCGCTTTAGTCAGTTTCTAATGATATTGACCTGTGTGCCTGCGGCACAGTTGGTAACGCCCCCCGTCGCCGAAATATTGGCCCCTTCGTGTGAGTGGGGAAAAAAGGAAAGAAGGGTGCAAGATCTGTTCAGTTACGCCTGGGACGAGCAGCAAAAAGCAGGTATTACCTAATGTGGCTTAGATATAAGAAAGGTAAACTTATGACGGATTATTTTTACTGTCGATCTATTTTGTGAAGTTATTTTCGTGCCCTTCTCAGGGTTTCTTATTCGGCGAGATTGTGCCAAACCTTGCGGACATGGAATATCATAAGTTCTGGTTATGTTGCAGGCATGTGGTTGATAGGACAGATAAGTCCGGCTTATGCCGAGCGCAACTTGGCACGCCGCCGCCAATTGTGCACCTCAAGAGCCTCTGTACTACATAATGAACTCTATGTTTGTGTACATATTCTTAAACGCTATAGTGCTAGTAGCTTAATTAGCAGCCTTCTTTTTTTCTAATAGATGTAGATTTCTGAGCCTGTGCAGCAGTAGCTTCTCGTCGTGCCATGTATACGATCATTGAATATAGATTTGGAGGATGCCATCGGCATCCGCGGCAGGCCGGCGACCGTTAAAAATGTGCTCATCAAAATCGGAAAGCGCATCTTGTAAAGTCGCTTCAGTAGTACGCATGTTGCCGCGATGTAGTGATAGATATCACCTCTTTTCTGCAGGTGGTTAATTTTCGTGGGGTAGCCGGTGATCCAGGAACTAGGTGGGCCGACTTAGCAACTAGCGTCACAGGTCACGGACTCCGCTTTCATTGCGCCAAGTGTCAGAAACGCTTTGATGCAGCCAATGTCATCCCTGTCGTTCCAGAGTGTTCGGCCACTCGTTTGTATTGCGCTGCTGGAACAAAATCTGCGAGATTTTGTCCCCGTGGCATGAACGACGTTCCCCATACGACATACGCCAAGAACCCTCTCCTGGCACGAGTTTTTGGTCCTTGTTTACAGCCCGTTATACCCATACATCCTGTATAGGTTTCCCAAGGACACTCTTTCATTCTTGGTTCTTTTGATAGTCATTTGTTTTCTACCATGGATACCATAAGCGGGTCCAAACCGGCACCACCACCTGCGGCTACCGCTGAGGCAGATGCAGTTGCACCCCAGGCCCAAGTCCTCGAATCGGGGGCAACATCTAAAGATGAGATTGCACAGAAGACAGAGGCTGATGAGAACGATACAAAGTCATCTCAAAAGGCTCCTGAGGGCGGCTTGAAAAACTACTTCGTAAGATTCTGCTCGTCGAGTGTTCAACGGCTGACTCGACACTTTAGCGAGTCTACTCCTACGGAACCAAACTCGATTTCTTCTTGATCTTAGCATGCTGTATCACCTCTATCGGCTCCGGAATTGCTATGCCTTTGATGAATATAGTCTTCGGTTTGTTTCAAGACGGTCCTAAATGGGGTTTGCAATGCTGAACAGACCCCAGGCGAGCTGGTTGGCAATTTTGCAAATTACTTCAGAGAAGGCACGACGGTGACGCAAGCTGAATTCCAAGCGGAAATTAACAAATTGGCACTATACATTGTCTATCTGTTCATCGGCAAGTTTGTGTTGTCTTACATTTCAATGGTAAACATGCGGGTTCCACTCTTGACACCTACAAACTGACATGCTTCCAACAGCTCGCCGTCCGCATCAGTGGGTTAAGGATATCTGCTGCGTTTCGTTTAGCCTACCTACGCGCCCTATTTGCCCAGCCTGTCAGTATCGTCGACACCATCAGCCCTGGCAAGGTCTCTACGCGCATAACAACCTCGTCGAACACTGTGCAACTCGCTATATCCCAACACTTCGCAATGTTGTTTCAGTCGTTCTCATTCGTGATCGCCCTATATATTGTTGCCTTTCTCAAAAGCTGGCTGCTGACACTTGTCGCTTCGGCATCTTTGCCCTTCATGCTGTTCATCTACGGATCACTTGTCCCGCCTTTCATACGGATACACAAGATCACGGAGAAACATCATGATGATGCCTCAGCCATGGCTTATGAGATGTTCTCTTCCGTGCGCATTGTGGTTGCATTTGGAGCTGAGGCTAAATTGGCCAGACAGCACGAGAAGATGCTTGACAAAGCCGCCAGGAACGAGAAGCGGGCGGCGCCTTTGATGGGTCTGATGATGTCTCCAAATATGATTGCCATGTATGGGACATTCGCAATCTCATTTTGGTTCGGCATCAAGCAGTACACCGAGGGCAAAATATCAGACGTGGGAGTCATCACTGTCGTGCTCTTCTCCGTCATGATGGCTGTACAACATATCGGAAGACTTGCAAGCCCGGTAGTTGCTATCGCGAAAGCTGCTTCAGCTGCAACAGAACTCTTTGCCACAATCGATGCCCCGACCCTGGACACCTCCGGCCTCCAAGAGCCTGATGTTACCGCCGATGCGGACATCCTGTTTGAAAACGTCTCCTTCTCATATCCTAGTAGACCAAACGTTCAAATTCTGGATGGGTTGAATCTGACCTTTGAGGCTGGCAAGGTTACTGCTATAGTAGGACCATCCGGTTCAGGCAAGTCGACAATTGTCGGCCTTATCCAGAGATGGTATGAGCTCCTCGGAACCACAGCAGTGAATACTGCCATTGATGAGACTATGAGCCCTGCTGCGCCCCACGCACAAGTAGAGGAGGAGCAACCATCCAGGGAATCGAAATGGTTCAAAAAGCGAGACAATGCGAAAAAAGACAACGACAAAGGCGCAACTAGTGCCGGTCACGAGGAAAAGAAAGAAGAACTCGATCTTGGGCCAAACACGTCTACCGGAACCATTAGAGTGCGAGGAACAGATCTGCGTAAAGTTGACCTCAAGTGGTGGCGATCACAGATTGGTCTTGTGCAACAAGAACCATTTCTTTTCAACGACACGCTGTACAACAACGTCGTCTTCGGCCTTTGTGGAACGCGCTACGAAGGTTTCTCAAAGGAAAAAAAGATGAAGATGGTCAAAGAGGCGTGCCACCAAGCCTACGCTGAAGAGTTCATATCAAGACTACCACAGGGCTACGACACGCTTGTCGGAGAGAGTGGCATCAAGCTTTCTGGTGGCCAACGACAACGTATCGCCATTGCTCGAAGCATCATCAAACAACCACCGATATTGATTCTTGATGAAGCCACAAGTGCCATCGATGTGCGCACGGAACAGATTGTTCAAAAAGCGCTTGATCGCGTGTCGAAGAACCGTACGACCATCGTCATTGCCCATCGTCTCTCCACTATCAGGCGTGCTGACAAGATCATCGTCTTGCGGCAAGGCAAGCTCGTTGAACAAGGTACCCATGACGAGTTACTAAGCATTGACCTTGGTGTATATCGGGGCCTAGTCACAACTCAGAACCTTGCTGTGGAGGCAGAAGAAGAAACTGTTGAAGACTGTCCACTTACAAAAGTCACAAGTGCTGAACCAGAGACATCTTTTGTACATGAGAAAGGCAGCAACGCTTCCGTGGACGATCCAGAGTACAAGCCTACTGGTCTAGTCAACAGCTTCGGACGTCTCTTGTTCGAACAGCGCAAACATTGGGTGCTCTACAGCATCGCGATTGTTGGCATTCTAGCAGCTGGTGCTGTCCATCCGCTCCTAGCATTCGTTTTTGCCAACGTCATCCAAGTGTTCACTTACACCGGCGACCGCCTGGTAAGCGAGGGAAACTTCTATGCAGGCATGTTCGGCGTTCTAGCTGCTGGTACCGGCGTGGCTTACTTCGTTCTCGGCATCGCTACGCACCTCATTTCGATCGTTATAACACGTCATTACCGGCAAGAGTACCTGAGCAGCATGATCCGCAGGCGTATTCCTTTCTTTGACGACGTAGGTCACAGTCCTGGGTCCTTAACGTCTCGATTAAGTTCCGACTGCACACAGTTGCAGCAACTCATGTCCACCGAGATATCCTTCGTACTCATTGCCATTGTCAACCTTGTGGGCTGTACCATCATTTCTTTCGTATATGGCTGGAAACTAAGTCTCGTCGGTTTCTTCTCCGCCATGCCAATCATCCTAGTTGCTGGGTACATTCGCATGCGCATGGAAATCCACTACGAGACTGAGAATGCCAAAGTGTTCGACAATAGTAGTCAGTTTGCTTCCGAAGCTGTTGGCGCATTCCGCACCGTACTCAGCCTGATCATGGAAGACATGATTAGCAGCCGCTATGATACTCTCTTGAAGGGACATGTGAGGGATGCCTTTCGGTCTGCCAAGCTCAACATGTTAGTCTTTGCAGCAAGTGATAGTCTCGAACTAGCATGCAACGCTTTAGCATTTTGGTACGGCGGGACGTTGCTGGCTAGACGAGAGTACGATATTATCCAGTTTTTCGTGGTCTTTATGGGTATAATCTTTGGGTCCGTGGCGGCGGGGATGTGGTTCTCTGTCGCGCCCAACATGGCGCAGGCTACAGGTGCAGCAAATCGCATTTTAAGTATGCGAGCGGCACAAAAGGAAGGAGAGGAGTCATGGACGAAGATGAGGGAGGAGAAGGGGGCTGTAAGTGTCGAATTCCAAAATGTGGGCTTCACATACAAGTCGCGTGAGATACCGGTGTTATCAAATTTGAACCTTAAGGTTGAAGCTGGCCAGTTTGCTGCGCTTGTTGGAGCTTCGGTAAGTCTTTCGCATTGATTTTTAAGGGCATATGTTAATATTGACTAATTTGATGACAGGGCTGCGGAAAATCAACAGTCATCTCCCTCCTAGAACGTTTCTACGATCCTACGCACGGCACCATCCTTTACAACAACCAAGATATCACCTACCTTGACCCCGCCTCTTACAGAACGCAACTTAGTCTTGTGTCACAGGAACCAACCTTGTACGAAGGCACCATTCTCGAAAACGTTGCCCTTTCCATCGACGTCGCAACAGATGCAGAAATTGAAGCAGCATGTCACGACGCACAGATCCACGACTTTATCATCTCTCTACCAGATGGCTACGCCACCCGTCTTGGTCCCAAGGGCATGAGTCTGTCTGGAGGACAGAAACAACGCTTGAGTCTTGCTCGCGCGTTGCTTCGCAAACCAAAACTCTTACTACTCGATGAAGCAACATCTTCTCTCGATTCCGAATCCGAGAAGTTGGTACAAGAAGCTATTGAGCGCGTGACAGGCGAGGGGAGACGCACTGTTATCGCCGTCGCTCATCGCCTTGCTACGATCCATAAGGCAGATGTAATTTTCGTTCTTGGGAGCGGGAAAGTGTTGGAGAAGGGTGATCACCAAGGATTGTTGAGGAAGAGGGGCATTTATTGGCAGATGGTGAGTTAATCCATGCTATGGCATATACCAACAATAATGTGCTAACAAAAAAATGTAGTGTCAAGCCCAAGTATTAGATCGATAATGTTACGGATCGTGATCCTTCTTCGCACTAATAGTTAGCAAACACCACCACCAATCTGGATATACTCATATCTGGATTGTCTTGTTATCTTGGTGTCACTGTAGAAGGATTCTATTCACCTCGATATTCAACTTCCCACCTAATCTTCGCTTTCGTTCATAGATCCTTTTAGTAATACTTCTCTATTATATCACATGTAATAGATATTAGTTACTTCACCACTACTCTCAATCAAACCCAGGACATCCTCAGGTTCAATGTGCAAAAACTCTTCTTGGTAAATTAACATTACCTATAACAAGCTGAAATTCAGAATGAAAACTAGCCAACAGTGGGAATATAGACAAAGCAGCTCAGGGCTTCCAACGGGCCGTACCGTACGTTTAGTAATGCCCTAGGTACGGTATGTAGTACGGGCTGTATTACTCTTTTAGGAAGTTTGTATGGCAATTTTAGAGGAGTAGAAGGGCTCTGGCGAGCAGTGGGCCTGTGGGAGCGTTCAAGGCGGGGGCTCTAATTAGCTAAAAGTTTTGCAAAGACGCTTAAATCTCTTTCTAAGTCTTTTAATTTATCCACCTGCTGTCAGTTGACTTAAAAATGCCTACTACTAACTATTTTCTATTGCGGACTTACCCATCTACGTGCCTTACTGCCTTGCAGGCCTTATCTAGTTAATTACATTTCTTAACTTTTAATTACAACTACTTTAGTTTTAAGATCGCTAGCAGCATTATAAAAGCTAGGTAAATAAGGTAACTAGGTTAATAGAGACAATCTTTAACTTGTATTTACATGCTAAGAATAAGAATAAGCCTTAGGATAAGCTCTTATTTCCTAGGCGCTGAAAGCTGCTAAGTAGCGACTATCTTAACAATAATTACAAGGCCTAGCTCTCTATTACCCTCCCTCTTATAAAAAATCAACTCTTATATAAGCGTAAGGAAGCGTTAAATAACCTGCAACTCTAATAGAACTTTATAAAAGCTAATTACTACAAAGGCTACCTTTTACTACGCGGAGAACCCCTACAATAGGAGCTTACTAGAGGGAAAACAGCCTGTTCTATCCTCTTTAAAATCGCTCTTAACCTTCTTACTACTAGATGCGAGAGCAATAAGTGTTTTAGTGTAGATAATTACATAGTAACTAACAATTAAGGCTATTTAACGCTAGAAGAACTAGGTAGTAAGCAGGATTATCTCAGCTAGCTCAGCCGGGGCGATGAGGGAGCCGAGGATGTACAAACCACCATGCATAGTGCTACTCCAAACAGAGTATAGCCTGGGGGCTAACAGTTTCCAACGCTTGTAGCTAGCGTTTCTCTCATATGCTGTCTAAGAGACATTTGTAATTTTCTCTATAATTTAGAGTACTTTAAAAGCTTAACAACAGAATTAGATTTAGCTATTATCTAGCTAATATCCCTAGGCACTAGCCTATTAGTTAGTCCCGAGGGCTATTAAGAGAAAAGTAGAAATAGTATTGAATTTAGTAGTTAAAGAAAACTGTGTCCTTACTATAGAACTAGGTTTAATACCGCAATACCTACCTAGCTTAGAGGTAGCGTTATCAACAAGCTAGTTAGAGCCACTTGCAACGCAAATAATGTGTACTGCAGTTTGCTTCACGTTGCTATAATCTACTGCAATTTGTTGCAATTTGTTGCAGTTTGCTGTAGTTTGCTGTAGTTTGCTGCAATTTGCTGCAATTTTCTCTGTGCCTTTTCTAACGCTGACAGTTTGTCAGATTGAAGCACTGTTTCTGGGCTTCCTGAGATGAATGATGGGTTTGGATATGATGTATGGGATGATGATTGATTGTATTGATTTATCAATCCTTTTTCTGCTCTACTCGTGTTGCTCGGCTTTTGTTTTTCCGATCCGAGTCCCTCGCGCACTTGCCCTATGCGCGACCAGCTTGCAACATGCTGCAATTTGTTGCAGAATGCTGCAAAATGCTGTAACATGCTGCAATTTGCTGCAACATGCTGCAATTTGCTGCAACATGCTGCAAAATGCTGCAAAATGCTGCAACATGCAGCAATTTGCAGCAACATACTGTTCGAGCTTATTGCTCGTACTATGTAGCAGCTTTCGTCAAGCGTTCCTCCTGTCTTGACAGTAGGTGCGCATATCTGACAATAGTACGAGCAATAAGCCCGAACAGTATGTTGCAGCAAATTGCAGCATGTTGCAGCAAATTGCAGCATGTTGCAAGCTGGTCGCGCATAGGGCTAGTGCGCGAGGGACTCGGACCGGAAAAACAAAGCCGAGCAACACGAGCAGAGCAGACCAAAAATTTTTTTTTGATTAATTAATACAATTAATCATCATCCCATACATTATATCCAAAACCCATCATTTATCTTAGGAAGCCTAGAAACAGTGCTTTAATCTAACAGCTTCTTTGCCTTCTTTCTGTTACTGCGCGCTCTAAACTTATTTTAAGCTGTTAAGCGCAGGCCTTTCTTAATGTAGCTGCCTTATTAGCTGCTTAAAGCTTAGTAATTTCCTATTACACTAACACTAGCTTATGTGCAATTATTACTGCCCTTTGTAAGGCTTTTTTTCTAGAGGCATTACTCCCCTAGAACTCTCTCTATACATAGAGCTACTTGCAACACAACTAATATCTACTAGGGATTGCTGCCTGCTGCTGTAATCTACTATAGTTTACTATAATTTACTATAGTTTACTGCAATTTACTATAGTTTACTACAATTTGCTACAATTTGCTACAATTTACTATAGTTTGCTGTAATTTACTGTAGTTTACTATAGTTTACTGTAGTTTACTATAGTTTACTATAGTTTACTGTAGTTTACTATAGTTTACTGCAATTTGCTGTAGTCTACTATAATTTACTACAATTTACTTTATGCATTTTTTAACACTGCTAGGTAATCTCTTACTAACACCTTTAGGCATTAGCCTATTATATTTAATTAGTAGTTAAAGAAGCTAAACTAGCAGTTTTGTAAGCAAAACAGCTTATTAAGGTATTACATGTACTACATTAATCTTTGCAGCGATAGAGAGGCAGAGATAGAGGTAGAGGCAGCGCTAGAGCTTTCTAGCACTTTAAGAAATTCCTGCAGAGGTAATAAACTACACAAGCTGTAGCTCTACAACTAGGGCTTTAATACTAAAATAATTAAATTAAAGATATTAAGTAGCAGTATTAGGCGTAGCGTAGCAGTATTAGGCAGTAAAAGGAACAAGTGCAACGCTAGAAAACATAAAGTGCAAAAAAAAGAAAGACTATTATAAGATTAAAAATGTGTTAAAAGCTAGAGCTAAAATATGTTTTTTTAATTATAGCTAATAATTAACTAATTTCTAAATAACTGTTAAATAGGCTCTATACTAGCTAGCATTTATAATTAGTAAGTACGTGCAAGGCAAAGAGAGTTGCACAGTGTACACATTACGCAGAGGGGGGTAGTAGGTAACTAGGGTTAATTGTTCTTCTTCTTCTAAGTCTGTGTAAAGGAAAGGAATATTTATCTGTTTATATGTGCAACTATAACATAAGCCTATAACACCTAACACTTAACAGCATATCTAAATACTTTTATTTAGACAATAACTAATCTTAAATTTATATAAACCTTTAGTTTTTAAAAAAGAAATTTTACTAACTTAATTAAAGCTAAAAATTAGCTAGCTATTATTTACTTTTAAGTATTACTTTACTTATAAGTATACTTTATAATAAGTAATTTAGTTATGTATAAAGTTTTTAGCTTAGCGCCTATATACTTTTTTAAAAAGTAAAATAACCTATATTAAATAGCTATAAAAAGTGTAATAAGTAAAAATGTCCGTACGCAGCAGCAGCGTCGCGGCCTGGATACAAACAATCGCGCACGAGCAGGATCACGTATCTATGTCACATGATGCTTGTGCGCGAACCTCTGTGCGCGAACATCTAGATATCCCCCTTTTCCTCTGTACAGAGGAAAGACAAGAGTAATAGAACTAAAAACATGTTGCCCTTACCTTACCTACCTTGTACGCTGTGCACACTGTACACTACTCTTACTTTTGCTACTTAAGTGCTTATACTATAAGCAGCTAGCTGTTAGAGCCTATTTAACACTAATTAGTAGTTAATTTAATTAACTATAAATTAGTAAGAGTAATAATAAAGTACCTACACTTTATAAAGTACTTTATTTTATTACCTATTCCTTAGAAAGAGTAATAGCAGAGTACCTACACCTTACAAGGTACTTTGTTTAGTTACTTATTCTTTAGGATAGTAGATTAATCCTTTGCATTATACAGCAAGCTCTGCTACTGTACAAAGTAAAAAGGAGATAGTGTAAGACGCACACTAAAGCTACTAAAGCTGCACAACCTAGCAGCTAGATAATAGCACATTAATTCTTTACATTATACAGCAAGCTCTGCTACTATATAAAGTAAGAAGGAGATAGTGTAAGGCGCACACTAAAGCTATTAAAGCTGCACAACCTAGTAGCTAGACAACAGCAGTACCTGCGCGATCTACTGCACAAGTAATTAACCCTACACCTTATAAGGCACTTTGTTTTGTTACCTATCCCTTAAAAAGAGTAATAATAAAGCACTTACACTTTATAAAGTACTTTATTTAGTTACTTATTTTTTAGAATAGTAAATTAATTCTTTACATTATACAGTAAGCTTTGCTACTGTATAAAGTAAGAAAGAGATAGTGTAAGGCGCACACTAAAGCTATTAAAGCTGCATGACCTAGCAGCTAGACAACAGCAGTACCTGTGTAATCTACTAGAAAAGTAATTAACTATACTATTATAATAAAATTTTACTAGCAACTAATAACTCTATGTAATAATAGAAAAAATAAAGAATAATTCCTATTATATAAATAACTTATAAAGGATATAGGGATATTAGAGGCAACACTACAGAACAAGACTAGCCTAGAGTACTAAAATAATAAAATTAATATATTAAAAGCTCTAATAAGCCTATAGACTTAATTATATATAAGTTACATAATTACTAATCTATATATAATAACTTAAAAAGGCGCTACCTTTCTAAGTGCATATATAAAGAATTTTAAAGGATAAACACTATAAAACTTCTTAGCACTTAGCTATATATTTAAAAGGGAGCTTATATAAGTGCTAAAAGACAAGGGAATTACACTACAGCTAAGCACTAAAGGTACCTAAGCCTAGAAGCTGTATAATATAGCATAAAAGAAAGTAATTGCACTAAAAAAGCTTTATATATAACCTTTATTACTATATAAGGCTTTGCACAGAAGCAGACTAAACATAATGCTGCTATTAACACTAAATGTACTAGCATTACCTGCTTTTACACCTTAGCTAGCACTACACTAATTACTGTACAAACAATACATGCTACCCTACCCAACGCCTGCTCCACACCCTCAATTGTACACACCACCGCCTGCAGTAGTGTATGCACCACTAATACCACCTGCACAATCCATACCACATTACAGCCTATACAAACTTCCACTCTAGAGGGAAACTGCTAAAGAAAAACTTCTAGTAGACAAAATTATATAATTTTAAAAAGCATAAAAAAAAATAATAACTATATAAGTTAACTATATAACATTTTTATAAATAAAATAAGGATTTTTATTAATTTATGTTAATAGCTAAATATTTAGAAAACTTAGTACATAGACATCTTTCTAGACATCCTAAAAAGTTAGGCAAATATGTACTATATGCACAACATAAGCCCTAGACATAACTAAAAGCATTTATATAACACCTTAAGTAGTTACTTTAACACTAATGTAAACTATAGCTAGTACTAGACAGACTAGACAATAATAACTTTTATATAATGCTAATAAAAAAACTTTAACAAGAGTTTATATAAAGTTCTTAAAATAATAATTAATAAGCTTACACTTATATAAAAAGCACTAAAAATAAAATTTTAAAAAAATGTTCTACTACACACTGCTATTGTATAAGCCTGTTAAAGACAACTAGAACTAGAACATACTATGTTTACTATTAAGCTCTTATGCAAAGCCCTATTTAGTAACTTATAGGCATTACTTTAAGTTACTATAAACTAAAGGGTAAACTAATACTTTTAGAAACTGCCTAATACATACTATATAAACTACTAATATAACTCTGCATAATAAAAGTCTGCATAACAAGAAGAAAGCTTTTTTTTATGTAAAAAAAAATAATATAAAAGATCTTTATCTAGGTTTAGGCTATAATCTAGAGACAACTGCATATAGATAAAGAAGTGCTTTATCTGCTATAAAAAAATATTAGTTATTAAACTACTTTTATAATAACTATATATAAGCAAAAAACTAGTATGTTACTTTATATAAAGATTTCTATAATAAGACTTTATTATATAAAGCTATTACTTTATACATCTAAGACTTTAAAGGTTACCCTAAAAAAAAATAATTTACATAATATAAAGAAAATAGAATAAAAGAGTAAAAATACTAAAAAAGCTGTTAACTACCTTACTTTTACTGCCTATTTATACTATGTAATAGAAAAGGACATCTACAGCATTAAACCTAAAGAATATGCTAAGTAGTTTATCTTTAATAACTAATACTATATAGTATACTAAGGCAAACTATAAGATATAGGCATAGTAAAAATTTTTACTATTAGTAAGTTTTAACTTAAGGCGTATATATAAAAAAACTTATATATAGAAATTAATTAAACACCTAGCTAAACAGATAGTAGCTTTAAAAGCTAGACACTAAAAAGATTAATTAGTACTATATAAATCTAGAACTTAATTAGTCTAGTTATATACTACATTCTAGAGACTTTAACACTATTTTTACTATTACTAGCAGATGCTAACTAACTTAGAGCATACTTTAATAACATTTTAAATATTATTATACATAAAGACAAAACTATAGTACTTATTATATAAAAATAAAAACACTTTTTTTTTAATATTAGTAAAAAAAAATTTATGTCTTTTTTTACTAAATTAAAACTTTACTGCCTTTACTACTAATTTAGACACCCTTGCATAGAGAGACTCTAAAAGATGCTAACTAGCGCTAGCTATAACATTAATGCTGCAGTGCTAGAAGAGATTAAGAAGTTCTGCTACCTCTACTAATTATATAACTAGGCCCTATAAAGATTTAAGTTTATAATTAAAAATAACACCTACTTTAACTATAAAGTTATTATTAATGTTATATAAATTAATAATAAAGATGTTTTATATATTATTAATATAAACACATTATTTTAAGCTACTACATTCCTAAAATCTATATCTGCACAAGATACCTAGAATGCACTATGTAAATGCTAGATTAACACTTATTAAGGACCTCTAGACTATATTATGCATAACCTTAGTATAAACTTTACTTTAGAGGATTTTTAAGCTTGTGTAAAAATTATAGAAGCTATATATAGGCAGATGCCTATAAAAGCACATTAAGTAGTTAGAAAAGTTAAGCGCGTGCACACACCTCTTTAACAAGTGTTTAACATCCTAAAGACTAAGCTAGGTAACTGTACAGATAATAAGGCTATTCTATAGATAGCAGTTAAGGCTTTAAACAACATAGCTAGCCTACACAGTCTAGTACCCACGCTGCTAGTCTTTAAGGCATACCTAAGAATTAACCTAAACTCTCTACTATTACTAGACATTATTATATAAGTAAGCGCTATATAAAAAGTAATAAAGATACTTTAAAAAGACTATATAAAAGTAAACATTAATTATGTAATTAACACTTATAATAGCCTTATAATATATAAAGTTCTTAACCTCTCTCTTAGCTTAAAGATTATAGCATAAAAAAAGAAAAAAGGCTAGACTAGCTTATATAAGATTAAGAGTATTAAAAAGAGAAACATTATTATTAAAAGAAAAAATAGCCTACTAAAGCTTTAATATACATAGGTTAAACTATACTATAAAGAAAAAAAAAAGACAGCTTACTTATAATAAATAACCTAAATAAACTAATCTCTATATAAAAGAATTTTTTAAAGAAGAGAAAAAAAAAATAGCTTTATAAAAATGTTATAAAAGTAGAACTAAAGCCTACTATAGACTAAGCCTCTTAAAATAGCAATGCTGCACTAGTGCAAAGGGAAAATATAGATACTAGAAGAAGTAAAAGGTAAAGGAAACCTGCATAAAGTCTAGACTAGGTATTTTTAACCTAGAAAAAAAAATAATTAGGCTTTATTTATTAAGCTTTATATAAATAGTGTAATTACTATACCTAGAAAACTATTTAAGAAATTAGACTGCATAGAGATAAACATTTTAATTACTAATAGCACTTTTAAAGTTATAGTATATAACTTAATAAAGTATAAAGGTTAAATTTTTAACCTTTACTTTATATAAAAAGTAAAAGGTAAAATAACCTAACTATATAAAAAATTCTGCCTAGTGTTTACTAGCTACTTAGATAAAGAGAAAAAAGAAATTTTTACTTAGTTACTAACTATTTAAAGAATAAGCTAGAGACTACTTTTAGCTATAAAAGTAAGCCTAAGAGCTATATATAAAATGCATTTTAAACTATATAATATTATATAAGTATACATCTAATTAATAAATAAGCTTATGCGCACGCTGTACACAAAGCTACTAAAAAAGATACACTAGAGCTTTCTACTAAATACAATACTCTAGGTTGTACAACCTTTATATAGAGCTGCTAAATTAGGACTGTATTAGTTTAAGACATACTATAACTACTATAAAAAAAAGCTATATATGCACATCTTTTTATATAACCTCTACCTCTTAATTACTAATAAAGAAAAGCACACTTTTAGTATTACTAGCTTATAAATAAATAATACTTTAAGCATTATAATAAAAAATTTTGCATAAAAAGAAAAAAAAAAAACTATAAAAAGTAAAGTTTTATATAAAAAGTAAGACTATTTTAGTAAAAAAGCAACTTATTAAGTTTAATAGTAAAAAAATTAAACTTACACATAACATAGTAGTCTTTACTTAAAAAAGATAAGTAAGCTACTTTTATATAATTAACCTAGAAAATAAAAATGCTGCATAATAATATATTAAGTAACATGTAAGAGAGGCATACATTATATTTATGTGTTAACTAAAGGTAGTATTTAACTTATCTATTACTACATAAACTATAGACCCTTTATATAATAACATTAATACACTTAATGTATAAATCTAATAGTAGATAGATAATAGTAAGCATAGTCTTACCTTCTTACTATTATAGCTTAATTATGTAAAGCTATTTATTTTTATAAATAAATTATTTACTAATAATAAAAACCTTAGCTTATAGCTAGAATTTTTAATTATATTAAGTAATAAGAACTATATAAAGTAAAGTAACTACTTTAAAATACTAGGTAACATTATACACTAAAATTTTACTAAGTGTAAAAGAGTAACTAAGAGTGTCCTTACTAGTAAACTATATAAAATAGTTAAAAAGTTTAATAATATAATTACACTTAGTATAACTTTATAGTAAATTATATAAATACTTAAACTACTACTAATTCTAGTAGTAATCTGCATAGATTTAAAGTTTTTATATAATTACTTTATTAAGCTAAGCACTACTAGTAAAAAGTAACTTATAATTAACATTATATTACTTTATAAATTATATAAAAAAAGAGAAATTACTAAAATAAAGTAAATTAATAGTAAAAATAACTTAGTAGATGTATGTATAAAAAAAACACTAAACTAAGCTTTTTAATTATTAGTCCTAACTAACTGCCTCTCTGTTTAGATAGAAGCATCTGTAGACTAGCTAGATTCTGTGCATAAAGATGCCTTAGACTAACTAGACTAATAACGCCTTTATATAAAGCCTATTTTTTTTATTTTATTTTTTTTTATATTATACATACTTATTTTTCTTATTATAAGAATCTATTACTGTTAGCACTATATAAAAAAAAAAAAAGCTAAAGGATTATATAGTAAAGCTTAAAAAGTAAAGAATAAAAAAAAAAGCTATTTATATAGTATAACTAGCCTATTCTA
Source organism: Lindgomyces ingoldianus (assembly GCF_010093535.1). NCBI lineage: Eukaryota > Fungi > Ascomycota > Dothideomycetes > Pleosporales > Lindgomycetaceae > Lindgomyces > Lindgomyces ingoldianus. Next base: position 221,825 of record NW_022985172.1, read on the forward strand.
ATGCACAGCATTACTAAGGCAAGTCCTAATAAAATAAGGTAGAGTAAAGGTAAAACATAATTAAATAAACTTACATAGATAGAAGAGAGGTAACACGTATAGAAGGTAACTCTTTAGATAAAAAGAAAAGTTGCTAGTGTCTATACACAGCAGCAGTGTTGCAGCCTAGATACAAACAATTGCGCACAAGCAGGATCACGTATCTATGTTACATAATGCTTATGTGTAAACCTCTGTGCGTGAACATCTAGATATCCCCTTTTTTCTTTATATAGAGGAAAGATAAGAGTAATAAAACTAGAAACATGTTGCCCTTACTTTACCTACTTTGTACACTGTGCACACTGTACACTACTCTTACTCTTGCTACTTAAGTGCTTATACTATAAGCAGCTAGCTGTCAGAGCCCATTTAACAAAAAAAGTATATAAATAGTAATAATTTTACTATCTTTATAGTATTATAAAAAATAAAGTAAGTTATTAGTAAATCTTACTATACTTAATATATTTAAGTTTATAAAGTTAAGTAAAATCTTTTTTAAAACATACTAACTAGTTAGTTATAATTTTTTTATTAGTTTATATATTTTATATATATATATTTTTTTACAAAAAAGTATAACGTACTTCATAGGCGAGTTGCTCACACACCTGAGTTGCTTACTTTTGCTAAGACCCCACTAAACTACCCTTCCTACACTAATGCATTCCCCACAACACTACTTAGACGCGCTAAAAAAATGTTAGATACAGCTTACGCTCTAAGCTTTTAAATAAGACATAAAACTCTTAAAGAAATGTGCTATAGCTATATGTAAAGTCTTATAAAAGACAATAAATAACTATAGCGCTAGACAACCTTTATAAGCTAATTCTACAGCTAAATTACAGAGGCTAGGTAATAAAAAGGAGCAGGTGATTATTAAGACTATACTTAAGCTATATGCGCAAGGAATTTCCCCTTAGATAGCATTTATGGCTAATATAGCTAATTCTTTGCGCGCTAAGCGTAATCTAGGCCATGTTTGCATAAACTAGCCTAGTACGTTTGTAAAGTGTTATTTAAAGCTTAAAGTAAAGTTTTAAGCGTAAGTATAGTTAAGAGATATCTAGCTAATTATAAACCCTGTCTTGCTAAAGTTGTACGTGTTATTATCCTAGATGCTATACTTAGCTTTAATATTCTCTACAAGGCTAAACCTGCCCTAAATTACCCTAGAACTCTTACAGAGGGCTCTCTTATAGTTATACTTACGCTTAAATGTTACTTTAAGCTCTAAATAACGCTTTATAAACGTACTAGGCTAGTTTATGTAAACATGGCCTAGATTATGCTTAGCGCGTAAAGAATTAGCTATATTAGCTATAAATGCTATCTAAGGGGAAATTCCTTGCGCATATAGCTTAAGTATAGTCTTAATAATCACCTGCTTCTTTTTATTACCTAGCCTTTATAATTTAGCTGTAGAATTAGCTTATAAAGGTTATCTAGTGCTATAGTTATTTATTATCTTTTATAGGACTTTACACATAGCTATAGCACATTTCTTTAAGAGTTTTATGTCTTATTTAAAAGCTTAGAGCGTAAGCTGTATCTAACATTCTTTTAGCGCGTCTAAGTAGTGTTGTGGGGAATGCATTAGTGTAAAAAGGGTGGTTTAGTAGGGTCTTAGCAAAAGTAAGCAACTCAGGTGTGTGAGCAACTCGCCCATGAAGTACGTTACTTAATATAAGTATACTTTAATATTAATTTATATTTAGTTTACTTTAGTATATGTTATATAAAACATATTTAAATTATAGTTAGCTATATTTATTCTATATTTTTTTTTAGCTATATTAGTGTGTTAGAGATTAGTATTAGCTATGCTTAGTTATAGGCTATAATTATTTA